>NC_089583.1:114274546-114354546 GCF_019320115.1 Miscanthus floridulus
CCCTATCTTTTCTGTATAGGGCGTCGGTGGCACTGTCGGAGTGTCCGCACTCTACGGGCGGACACTCCACCGATGGAGTTCCTAACCCTTCTCGCCTCCGTTTCATCACCGAGTTGATCCACATCAACTCCAACTTCATCTCCTTTATAAATGTGCCAACACCACCAAGTGTACACCATCATGTGTATGTGTGTTAGCATTTTCATAATCATTTCCCAAAGGATTAGCCACTCAACTTGCCACGCCACTCAATCCTAGCGACGATGCAAAGTTAGATCACTCGAGTGGCACTAGATGACTGATATGCAAATAAGTTTGCCCCTCTTGATAGTACGACCATCTATCCTAAACTCGATCATCAACTTCTCTATACACCTATGACCGGTAAAATGAAATGCCCTAGATTATACCTTTGCCTTACGCATTCCATTCCATCTCCTCCAATGTCGATACAACACATGCACCAACATGATCAACAATGATATGATCCACTTCATATCATCACGTGATCATATTGGTTCATCGATCTTCACCTCACTTGATTTTTACCGTTGCCTTCGTCCATCGGCGCCAAGTCTTGCTCAAGCTTCACCGTCACGCGGTCCATCGCTCCAAAGCCTCCGACTTGCCCTTCACACTTGCAACCGGTTCATCAAGCCAAGTCTTGTTTTGATCTTCTCCACCTTGATCACATGACTCAATGTCATGTCTCATGTGCAATGAGCTCCTTCATCATTATATGTGTGAGCTTTGCAACATCTCCAAACCATTTTCACCTTCACGGCATATATTGCTCACACACATGTACTTGTGGACTAATTACCTGTGTATCTCATATAAACATAATTAGTTCACCTAGGATTGTCACTCAATTACCAAAACCATACAAGGACCTTTTAGATGGGCAGCGGTTAGGGACTTAGAGACGCACTGACGCGTGCTGTAGCTGCAAGCGGCTATCCACGGTGGTGGTGTGCCTAGTTCTGACGAGCTAGAGCCGCCAGAGGACTAACGCGTGAGTGAGTGAGCATGAGAAGCTTACAATGAGCTTCCCCGTGGTGATGGTTCGGTCAGAGGTGGTCCGAACATGGCAGGCCACATGCGACTGAGTGGGGCGGTGACGCTCTGCGATGGACACCAGCGCATCACCCCACCAATGATGAGCACCCTGGGCAAAATAGTGTGAGCACTGGATAGAGGAAATCAAGGCGAACTCAGGGTTATGAGCAATTGAACTCTTACCGCTCCAACATGTCCTTACCCTCAATCCACATACTATGGCGACGCCCATGGTCGGCGATGAGCAAAACCTAAAATTGGCCATGGCCTAGACCACAGCTAGACCCGACGAGAGTGGGGCGTCTATGTAACTCTCCATATTACTCACCGGTACAAGGAATTGAGCTATGAGGGCTTGAGTTGGTGATTATGAAGGGGAGAGGAGAGCAGCACATTGCCATCGCCACGTCGCAGGGAGCGGCCCCGGCCGTGGTGACCCGACCAAGACCCGACAAGGCATGGCAGCACGAGGACACAACTGCACGAGCAAGGGCAAAGGTCGCATTGTTAAATGCTTAGGTGGAGCCTTTAGGGGGTGCCTGTGCGACCATGTGCACGCAACAGCGCTACCTCGCGACAGTGGCAAGTCACGCCATGGCGCCGAGAGCAGAGCTAGGGTAGGTGGGTTGAGTGGCGGAGGACGAGCGTCGTAGTAATCAAAACAACAAGAGGACAAGGTGTAGCCCTGCATGTGCGCTCGGACAGCGCCACGGTCAGTAGCATCCCTGCGCATGGTGAAGAGCGGCAGTGGCCATGCCTGGTCCAGCGGGCAGTCGACGCCACACGACTGGCCAGTGGGACAACGGTCACGGCCACAGGGTACGCTAGCCAACGCGCGGCGTAGCGCGTGGTAGCAGCGGTCGGCAACAGTGTAGGTAGCCCACGACGGTGCGACACCAAACACGGTGACCGCGTCCCCGGGCCTAAATGGCCGAACCACGTGCTTGCACGATTTTTGGAGCTCGCCAAACTTCAAACCTAGCTCCGTGGAGGTCCAACCAAAGTTACCAACCTAGGGCCGATACTATCACCTAACTAGCAAAGCAAACGCTGCTCCCAGAGAGCGACCAGAGAGGGAACTAGAAGGATGCTAACATGAGCTCATCGTGCTAAGCACTGCTTCGTGAACAGAGTGCCCATGACATAATCTAGCACACTCCAACGAAATTTGGGCAATTTTTACGAGAGCAACGTGACACCCAACACAACAACCACCTATACCATACCCAAGTACTCACTTTGATGCAATCAACAATATCAAAACATGCAGCTAGTGTTTAAATATTTTTGTTATGAGTTAAATGACAAAATAGCATTGTCTTACTACTTTTCCCATACTTAGAAAAGTTAAGGTTCAGTTCGAACTAACAGCCATTAACACTTTTGTTATAATTTTTAAAAGGCCTAAACCTTATTAATTTCAAGAGATAATTTCAACCAATAAGCATTTCACACAATAGTCCATACTTTATATTAACCCATAGGAGCAAAACATTTAAGCACTCTTTAATTATTTTGCTCAATATAATTCGCCAAAAATGACACTTTAACTACAATTTCGACTTCTTGCTGATTCAACAAAAAGTTTTATTTAAATTTTAGGATTCAATTTTTGAGCTCCCAAAACACTAGTTAACAATATTTATTTTTCAAAAGTTAAAGTTGCAATTCCATCTACTAAACTTGTACTTCAATTTTTATTTAAGTACTAAATACAAGTTATGTTTTATTTTTATTTATAGAAAAAAAATTTCGTGCCAAACAATTAAAACTACTTTTCCTATTTTTATGGTTAGGATTTTCATTAGCACATTTATGCACCCAATAAATTAACTTAGATATTTATTTGTTTTTTCTCAACCAGCAATATTTATTTGATTTTCATTAGCACATTTACGCGGTAAGTTTTAAACTCTTAAATCTAGTGAACTTGTTTTGCTAATCTCTTTTAGATCTTAATCTTGGTGCTAAGCAAGCTCATAACACCAGGGGTGTTATATTAAGGTCCTCAAAAAATAACATAAAATTTGAGCATAATAACCGCGTAAAAGTGCTTGTCGCCTTAGAAAAATTATATATTTTTTGTATGTTGTCAAATAAAGATACTTTTTATATAAAAATTGTAACTCTCAACGAGATCCACAACTTTGTAATTTTAAGTTTTTATATTTGAGATAGTTAAGATGCATGAAAAAATAATATAAATTTTAAGCAGCATAATAATCGGGTACTAGTGCTCGTCGCATTAGAAAAATAATATCGTTTTTATATGATGTCAAATGAATGTACATTTTATATCAAAGTTGCAGTCCTTAGTGAGATCTACAAGGTTTATAGTTTTGAGTTTTCATATTTGAGGTCGTTAACATACTCTAAAAACTAATATAAAGTTTTAGCAGCATATTAATCGTGTATCAAAGCTTATCTTTTTAGAAAAAATCGTATATTTCTTATTTGTTGTTGCATAAAAATACTTTTTAAATAAAAGTTGTACATCTCATTGAGAGCTCCAACTTTGATATAAAAAGTACCTTCATTTGATATGATACCAAAACAATATTATTTTTCTAATGCGAGAAGCGCTAGTAGACGATTATTATGCTACTGAAATTTATATTATTTTTTGGCATCTTAACGACTCCAAATATGAAAACTCAAAACTATAAGGTTATAGATCTCATTGAGAGATTCAACTTTGATGTAAAAAGTATTTTCATTTGACAGCATACGAAAAAAATATTATTTGTCTAATGCAACAAGCACCGGTACACGGTTATTATACTTCTAAAATTTTATATTATTTATTTGAGCATCTAACGTCCTCAAATGAAAAAACTCAAAACAACAAAGTTGTAGATCTCACCTAGAGCTACAATTTTTATATAAATTTCATCTTGATCCGATGTCGTATCTAAAAGTTATAATTTTTCAAAAATTTGGTCTTGTTATACCACTCTCGGTGGCGCGATAGAAAAATACTGTCACGTCAGCGGAAATGGCGTGACAGCGTTTTCCACGTCGGAAACGCCGTATAATGTGACGGATGTTGTTGCGCCAATGCATGTGGCACGTGACAACGTTATTTGGCGTGACCAAAAGAGTCAAATCCGCAAATTTTTTAGAGTGATTATTATTATAATGTTGAATAATAAAGGATTAAAAATTAAAAAAAATCTGGGCCAGATGGCCCCACAGCCAAAGCCTAGATCTACCGCTGTTAAAGAGCACGCATGAGGGTTGCATTAACGTATACCAGCGAAAAAGAAAAGAAAATATGCATGCACGGCTATTGCAATACGATAATGATTAGACCCAGGCGTCCTTCCGGGATCGACCCGCTTGTGCCGCTCGCCTACATCGTGCGCCGCACGCCTCCGCCCACTCTACCTCACTGTTTTTTTCCACCAAATCCATTGCGGCAAGAGATCCAATGGTGGTGGGGACTGTAGCTTCGGCTGTCGGGGCTATGGGGGCTACGTGTCCTTTGTAGAGTCTAGGATACCGACGGCCACACGAAGGGGCCCCTATGGGCCTTGTGGTAGACGGAGCCGATCTGGTCGATGGTGGTGTTGGTCGATGGTGGCGACGGCACAGCTGCCTCCGGTGAACTCCACACGCTGGCGAGCCTCCATTTCGTAAGCAACAAGTAGATATTATGCTTGAAAGCGTATGTTGCAAGCGTAGGTTTCAAGTTGTTGCAGATGTTTCAAAGGTTTGCAAGTTATTCATATGGATGTTGCAAAAGTAGATTGGGATGTTGCATATGTTGCAATGGTTGTGCATGTATGTTGCAAACGTCAATTTCAAATAGTTTCATCTGTTTTCGACATATGTTGTAAGAGTGTATATCTAGATGTTGCATGTGTTTCACACATATGTTACAAGTGTTTTATCTGGATGTTAAGTATGTTTGTAATGGTTTCAAGTGCTTTTCCATATGTTTTTGCAAGTGTCTCAGACGTATATTTTAAATGTTTTCACCCATATTCATAGTATGCAAGTGTTGCATCTGGATATTTTAAAAATAGATCGGGTATTAAATCTTTCCTCCTCGCCCTCTGCCAGCCTCACCTCGGTGTCTTCTCCTCGCTTTTCTACTTGCCTTGCATCCTTCTCAAACTACGGTGGGGGCACTGTGGTGGCCGGTGTATGAGGGTGCCGGGGATGGCTTCGCGGATGCAACTACGCGAGCGCACGTTCTCCCTTCTCTGTTTCGCGTGCAGGGCAGGGATACCGCTTCGTTGTTCTGTTACTACGAGCAGCCTGAGGTCGGACTCCTATTGGTGGGCCACGGCGCTGGCCCACGGTTTGTGGATTCGTTTAATAGTTGGCTCGTGGGAGGTGCGTCTGGACGCGTCCTAGGTGTCAGATGTCTGGGTGCTAGCATCTCCGTTGCAAATACTGCTTCACACACACAAAAACACTTAGTGATCTTAGCTGCCTTGGTTCGATATCTTCACCTTCCTTTCATCGGAGATCTTTTTTTTTGAAGCGGGTGAGCCACACCTCAAAGTCGAACCGCGCCGCCAAGGTCTTCTACCCCACCGCCGCCGTGGAGGTCTTCTACCCCGTCGCTGGAGAGGTCTGCCGCCGCCGCCGCCAGGTTTAATTTCCCTCTACCATGGCTCAGTTTATAGTGCCGCAGCTGTTATCCCTAGCCACAGCAGTCCATCACCAGTAGCCGTGCTATGCGTGCGCGGTCCGACCCGATGGGCTGCAGTTGGACCGAGCATGCCCATCTGGCCGATGTCCCTAGGCCGAAACTGGCCCATTTAACCTATCCCTTATCATTATGTTTTATTTTTCATTATAAATCTGAAAACTAGTAAATTCCGTATAAATAAAATCAATAAAAATCCAAAAATACCAAATCCATTTTTGGACTCCTCAATAATTGATCTATACAGTGAACTCGTAAAATAGTATGTTTATGTACAGATTGTCAGCTGTAAAAATAAATTAAATCTAGGGCTTAATGTGTTTAATTTATAGAAATAATTTCTGTTATCCAAATGATGTAAAAATTTTATGGTAGCTTATTCATGGTGTGTATGATCTGTGGTAAAAATTTCATGCCTATTCGATGCCAGATGACTGAGTTATTGTTTTCATGGTGAAATGCTTGTTTAATGCTTTTAATATAATCATCATGTATCACCAGCAGTGGATCCAAAGGAGCGGCGGATCCAGGGGGGGGGGGGGGGGGGGCTGGGGGGGCTCCAGCCCCCCCTAATTTCTTGATTTCAAGCATAATCACTTATAGCAAAAGCTTGATTTCACCATTAAATCTTCATGCAAATCAACATCTCCATTGTTTTAACCCCCCTTATCCCGCATCATGCATCCGCCACTGTGTATCACATGCATTTATTGCCAGTAAATCATGCGCCCCTGTATGCTTGTTGAATGAGTCGTTTAACCATGCTTATATATCTTCACTAAATCAGAATTATATATACCGCATTAGCTCGATGCATGGTAAGATATTAAGGTGTAAGGCAAGATCTGTAGCTAAAGAGTTTAGCCAAAATATGGAATTATGGTGAAAATTTTCGCCAGTTGCATATGGCCCCGTTCGCTGGTCTGAAACTTGGCTGAAACTGACTGAAAACACTGTTCTGGCTGAATTGTTGTGAGAGAAAAACACTGTTCCGGCTGAAAAAAGAAGCCGAACAAACTAAATATGGGGTAAGCCGAACAGGGCCGTAGATGAGCACGGGGAGAACAATGACCGATATCCTGTGCGGCTGACTCTGATTGGCCAAAATAAAAACTTCTATTTGACAGCGACAAAACAAAAACATGGGGGAGATTTTCTCAAAGGGAGGTAAAAGATTTGCCATGCGTTTTATTTGTGAGAACAAGAAAATAAAAACAAAAGACGACCTAGTCTTTTGACTGAAAACAAAAAATTGGAGAGAAATTTTCAAGGAATGGGATTGACAAATCAAAGCTATATAACCTTAGGCAACTTGAGGGACCGTCCAGCATGTCTTTTTCGCTAGTTAGAAACTGAGACTTTTCAGCCGGGTTATTAAATCGTATTAGAACCATTGGAACTACTACCTTTTTGTGGTTCAAAAGTAATCTGGTGAGCAGCTTGCGAGCGAAGGTGTTGATCGAGTCATCAAAAAGAAAAGGTTGCAGTCAGTGCAGTCGGTGTCAATACTAGTCGTTATTCATTCAGACAACCTAAAATAACATCAGAGTTATCAACTTACGTCGACGTCTAGTGTGGAGAGGTGAGGAACCGTGACCCAGGCCAAGGAAAGCAACGGAACAACCGTACCCCCTTGCTCATGCTCGTTGAGGAGTGCGACCAAATGATGCAGAGCACAGCAACAACGTGCCTGAATCAGAGCCACATGATCCAACTTGAGTACTTGACTGCCCCAGTCGTCTCGTCTGTCCTATATCAAAATAAGCCACCGCTGAAGAAACCTCCACCATATTTAGAACAGCTACTTCGTTACGATCAAAGGGGTGAATCATCAAACTACAGAAAGAATATCAGATATTACAATTCAATGTTCTCGTTCACTTCCATGGGCGGCCACATAGATCATGAGATAAATAGACAAGGTGGTGGACCTTACGTCTTTCGCTTGAAGCTTGGATTGAGACCTGTCCAATGGTTCTTCACCATCTTGCTAATAGCCACATGCTTCCACGCCAAACCATGCACATGTTCCAGCAGCTCCTACCAGGATCGGAGGGCAAGGTACATCTGGAACACTACTTTCCAGCAGATGAACCAGGGCCTTCTGTTCCACCGCGACAACGAATCGGTCACCTTACAACCAGGCAGCCTGGGCTACTACATGGGGAATTCCTCTCAGCTAGGGTTCAACTTGACAGATCCTGGCTGGTTTGTCATCCCTAAATGGTTTGATCCATGGAAAACGAGCCGTGGCGATGATAGGATCGACTTGCAGGAAGCATCCTTCAGCATCGTCTTCACGTTGAGCGTAGTAAGCACTCCCCTGTTATTTGACATCCTTCCCAGACTTGAACCCTCACCCACTGACGCTGGGGGTTTTAGACCCTTTAGCTATGAGCCTGTCAAGATAGAGGTATTGGACAGCACAACATTTCATTCTGGAAGAACTATCCGGGTTACAACTAAGTTTCAGCTACCCGAGGAAGACGACCCTAATCCAGCGAGATATAGCGTGTGCATCAATTACGACCATGATGCGCACAACCTCTCTGTCTACCTAGTCCATGATGCAGATGCAGGAACAGATGTGCCCGCCGCCACCATGCAGCTCGATGCCGGAGACACCCTGACTCCAGATGCCTTGCTCTTCGCCATTTCATCCTCCATGGGGCAGCTCTTGCAGCTACACACCTGGAACTTCACCATCGAGGTCCCGGTGACTGAACAGTCACAAGGGCCTAATACTGCCACCATAGTGTCTTCTGTTGTCGGATCAGCAGGTGCTACAGCCGCTATTGCTGCCGTTGTGTACTTCTACTTGAACTCCAAGTACAGGAGGTGGAAGAAAGACCTTGACAAGCTCGCCAAGACCATGCAGAGCCTCCCCGGTGTGCCTATGCAGGTTGACTTTGCTGACATAAAAAAGGCCACCAACAACTTCCACGAGACCATGAGGCTAGGCCAAGGCGGATTCGGCACAGTTTACAGGTGCAAACTTCCTGCGCCAAAGAAGGGAGAGCTCATAGAGGTTGCCGTCAAGAAGTTCACTCGGGCTGATAACCGGGGATATGAAGACTTCCTTGCCGAGGTTAGCATCATCAACCGCCTCCGCCACAAAAATATCGTTCCTCTCGTCGGTAAGCCTCCTTGTGCTATATATTCTTCAGTGTGATAATATGTTCTTGTTTTGTCAGCATGTCTGAAAAATGTAGCAATTAAAAAATCATCTAATGTTCTTTTTTTAATTTGCATGTAATTTACGTCGGCAAACATAATCAGGATGGTCTTACAATAAAGGAGAGCCCATTCTTATCTATGAGTACATGCCCAATGGTAGCCTTGGACCAACATCTGTTCCGTAGGAGCGGTGATGAGCAACGGCAAGCTACTTGTATGAGCCAATGGGGCACTCGCTACAACCTGGTCAAGGATATTGCGACCGGGCTACAGTACGTTCACCATGAGTATGAGCCTATGGTGCTCCACCGCGACATCAAGGCGAGCAACATCATGGTCGATTTCACCTTCCAAGGACGGCTTGGAGACTTTGGGCTCGCCTGCGTATTGGCCAATGGCAAGGACTCCTACACTGACTATGGCGCCCCTGGGACCCTTGGCTTCAGGGCACCAGAGTATGTGTACAACGGCAAGGCCACTAGGAAGACAGACATCTTTGCCTTTGGAGTGCTCGTCCTTGAGATTGTTACAGGAAAGAGGGCAGTTGGCAAAGATGTGCAGTTTGGACATGTTACAGACTGGGTCTGGAAACTTCATGCGGAGGGCAACCTACTTGCTGCTGTTGATGTTGTGCTCACCACCACCAGTGAGTTCGATGCCGATGAGGCCATACGGCTACTGCAGCTTGGCATGGCGTGCAGTAGCCCGAACCCATCTGATCGGCCAAGCATGGCGGATGCGGTGCAGATCATCAGCAAGTCAGTGCCGCCACCAGACATCCCTCTTTCCAAGCCACAGCTCGTGTGGCCACCAGAAGGGTGGGGGGACCCATCATCGACCTCCAATTATAGCACGTCGTCCACTAGTAACTTCAACACCACCTCGACATTCATGGTTGAGATGACGGTGGGCACAGAACACATCTCCTGAACATGAAGTCATGAACACGGTAGATTCACCGGTTATCCCAGAAGGAAGAAGATCTTAGCAGGAGCCCGTCTCTGTCTATCACTCTTGAACATGCCTTGATCCACAGCTGAGCTCTACTGACGAAACCACAATGCATGTGCATATGTGCTCCATTGTGTTGTACTGGTGTGCGACTTTTTTTCTAAATATATTTGTATTCTTTGTTGGTACCACAGTTAGTTCACTAGCTACTAATTAGTATGTAGATAGTAGTACAGTCATGGTTTGTAGCAATAATATGTTTAGTTAGTGAGAACAGAATAGGTTGGTACCATTGACGAGATATATATCAGATCACCTGGATGATCGCCAACCACAGTCCCTCTGTTTGCCGTGATCAATGACTCCAAGCCAAACATGATATGAAAGCCTTGACTGTGGCATTTCGTCGAGCACATGATTGGTTGGAAGTTCGGAACCGAGTCTGGACAAAAGAGGGCAAGGGGGAAAATGCTTAGAGAAGTGTTTACGAAGGCAGAGAGGCGGGAATCGGGAAAGTGCGGGCCGTGTGAAGTATGAGAGGGAGACCTGCCAATGGGATCGGAAGGTCCGGTCCCGCGAGAGCCGGTCAGCCAGGCGGCCCGGACCCAGGCCACCGGCGCCGGTCGCGGGGGAGGCAATGAGCTTCGTCCCCCGTCATCGTTCTCATCAAGGCCAGGCGGCCGCACCATCACGCGCGCCGGCGCCGGAGCCGGCGCCGCCGCAGCCAGAAGGTCCCATCGCGCGGCGGGGGCAGCGTTGATCTATCGCCGAAGGCGTTTTCCTCGCGCGCGTCCTTGCTACTGTGGTCATTTTTTTCTGGCCCAAGTCATCGTCGCTCGCCGACGCCATGAGGAACTACTGGCCCATGACGATTTGTATTCGTTTGTTCATTTTGTTTCTTTATTACTGATGCTAGATTTATTTCTCTTTTATTTTTTTTCGCATGGACAACGCTACGTTTTCCCTTTTCTTATTTATTTTGATATATAATTTTTTTTCATTTCTAAAGTACTTAGGTGTGTACCAATCATGTTAGAATTTTTACCGTGAATTTGGAATTGTTTCGAGCCTTAGAACAATTTTCTAGCCAAGCTGAACATTCTCCCCATTAAAAGAGAACATGTTTTCTTTTAAGACCGAATAGTTTTGTCCTTAAGTTGGTAATAAATTTTGTTTTAAATCTACAATATTTCTCATGTCTTTTATACTTTTCTCTCTTCCTGTTTCGAACATTATTACTTATTGTTTCTTTATATATATACGGCTTGTTCTTTTGTTATCATTCTTTGGTTCCCCAGCCGCGGAATTTGGAATTGTTTCGAGCCTTAAAGTTGGTAATAAACGAAATGAAAGCTATTTGTTTCTAATGCCATGACCATTTATTTTTCAAATATGGAGCATTTTCATGTGAACCTATAACATTTATTTTCATGTGAACCTATAACATTTCTTTTCACCACGGTCGCGGAGGAATGTTCGTCTTCATAGAACTCCGTTTCTTCGCAAGCTTCTGTTTCTACTAGAGGACGATTAAGGCCCCGTTTAGATTCAAAAAAATTTGAATTTTGGCTACTGTAGCACTTTTGTTTATATTTAACAATTAGTGTCTAATTATGGACTAATTAGGTTCAAAAGTTTCGTCTCGCAATTTCTCACTCAACTGTGCAATTAGTTTTTTTTCGTCTACATTTAGTACGGCATGCATGTGCCGCAAGATTCGATGTGATGGGTACTGCGCAAATTTTTTAAATCTAAACAGACCCTAAAAACAATATCTACATGTCGTTTTTCGATGGATGAATTTATGAGATGAGACACGGATCGGGGAGAAGAAGATACAACACGTACTGTGCAGTGCTCTGTACGTGGCATATGAAAGCACTGGAGCAAAGTGCAGAGAGAGGACAGGGGAGGCGACGCAATGGTGACGGACCACACAGTGCACAGAAGCTGCCACAAGCTATTAGTGCATTGCAGCTCTCACAGGCAGGGGTCATTGGCGGCGGCAGTGGTATATGGTAGCTTTCATTGCAGCTGCATCAATTCAGAGTGATCCGTTCGCCCGTCCATCGGCCAAAAGACTTGATTGCCAACCGCCAAGTACGAGAGCTCCTCCGCTCCTGCCCGCCCGAGTGCCTCTGTGCCTCGCCTCCCAAAGAGGCAGACGAGAGCAGCGGCACGGGCTGCGTCGGCGTCGCCCATCCTCCCTCCTGAGGCCATGCAGGCGCCCCCCAGACCCCAGCGGCATTAACGCGAGCCGCTCGATCTCGATCGTCGCTGTCGCGGCAGTTCATCAGAGCTGGCCCGGTCGCCGCCGCCGGGGAGGGGTGCCGCGCCCGCGCCCCGGCACCATCTGCTCGCCGAGCTACCTAGCTAGCTCGTCCGTCCACCAGAGACTTGTGTGGCGTCAGCATGTGGAGCCTGGAGAAGGAGAAGCCAGCCCAGCCTCGGCCCTCGGCCCTCGGGGTTCTCTGCTTGGCTGCACCTAGGCTACGCGCCATAATGTACTGCACTCAGAAATGGCTTCAGTTAAGCATTGCGTGGCTGACTGTGAGTTGTAGGAGGTGTTTGGTTCTTTAGGCGTTCCTAAAATTTATGTCACATCAAATGTTTAGAGGCTAATAAGAAGTATTAAATATAAATTAATTATAAAACTAATTATATAGATGGAGGCTAATTTCCGAGACGAATTTTTTAAGCCTAATTAATCTATCATTAGCACATGTTTACTGTAGCACCATGTTGTCAAATCATGGACTAATTAGGCTTAAAAGATTCATCTCGTAAATTAGTCGCAAGTTATGTAATTAGTTTCGTAATTAGTCTATATTTAATACTCCATGCATGTGTCTAAACATTCGATGTGACAGGAATTTTAGGAGGAGTGGAAGAAACCAAACAGCCCCGTAGTATGGTATGGGGGAAGGAAAGGGAGATGAGATGGCGCGAGCAGTTCGTGGTGCGTGTCGTGGCATTTACGCCGCGTTTGACGAATTTGCGCCGTGCGGGGTGTGGACGTTGAATGCCGTGGAAGCGTGGCTCGCGGACGAGGGAGCAACACGGAGATCGCTCCGGGTTTTTGCCCATCCTCCCGCCGTGCGCCGGGTACGTTCCGTAGCAGCGCTGCCCTGCGCAGGGGACAGTGGTCGGACTCGGACACAAGAGAAGAGACGCCGAAGCACGGGCGCCGCTAGCGCTAGGAGGAGTGCCGGCCCGCACGAGGATAGACCATAGACGTTTGGTCAACTTTTTTTTTCTTCTCAAAATGGTGGGCCGGACTGCATCTGTGTCACGCGGGCCTCATATTAAACATCGCCTCGGCCCTCGGCCACCCTGCGGCTCGTCGTCACTCGTCAGGACCTTTTCTCTTTGCAGCATGATACAGTACATACATACGTACGTACGTACGTACATACATATGCATGCATACGTACGTACGTACATACATACATACATACAATTGAAATGGATGAACAGTGAGGTTACTTAATGGATCTACGAATTGATCTACAATTAATACACGCAAAATCAACCTTCGAAACCTGTCCCTGAAAAGAAAACGTACAAGACAAGAGAGGCACCACATGCATACATGGCCATCGTAAATACTGTCTCACACGCACAAATACTCTAAATTATAAGTTGTTCTGGCATATAACCAACTACTCCGTATAATTTACTTGTGAAAGATCTCTTAGCACAGACGCACGCGCGCACACATGATCTCACAACGCGCCCTTGGCCGAGCCGGTCCCGATGGAGATCACCAGGAACTTGTCGTAGTCCGTCGGGCCCCCCGGGAAGATCTCCTGCTTGTCCACGATCATCTTCCGGGTTATCTGGTTGATCGTCACCATTGTCTTCACGCACGCAAGCAAGCAGAAACAAGTTAAGATTATATCTATATTCAGGCATTGTTTATTGTTTATATATAATAACGATGGTCTCTTGTTTTTGTAAGTTCTTTAGGATATCTAGGTGTGGATCTAGTGGGTGAGTTCTTTTCTCTTTGGGATAATCGGTGACTTAGGGATTCAGAGAGAGTAGGAGAGAGAGAGAGAAAAGAAAATGTAGGAACATCTGACAGTCGGAGGAGCTCCCTGCCTTTGCTGGTTCGTCGATGTAGATCTGCACACGGCAGCGACGGTCGGAGTAGCGGTGAAGACCGTGGTGGCGCAGTGCAGTGGCGGCGACGGTGCTTCCCGTCACTGGTTGCGCCCCTCTGTTAGATCGGAGTAGGGTTTCTAGGTGGGGCGTACGGCTCAGGCGAACCTCGTACTGAGAGCCGCCGATCCCACCTCTATTTAATGCGCAGTGTGACGGGGGCCCGCCAACCATAGATGGACTGGGCGCCCCCGATCAGGGCGCGAGGTCAAGGCCCAAGTGGCCGTTGGGCCACTGTGGTTGGGAGATCAAACCAACATTCTCCCCCTTGATCTCAACTCACACTTTAACTTTAAACTTTGACTTTAATCATTTTCACTTTTATTTGTTCCATCATAGATTAGTGCATAGAGCATGCTTCATCGTCACGGTCAATTGCCGATAGACTTAACAGCTACAATACACATCTCTGTTCTGAAACAGATACTTTAACTTTGGGCCCTTTATTGTCCGGAAATCATAGGCTATACCATAAACCCATGTCGACTATGTGTTCTCCAAACACACTGGGTGGTAAACCTTTTGTACGTGGATCCGCAAGCACTTGCTTGTTACTTATACGTTCAATACTTTTAGTATGATTCTGGACTTTCTCCTTCACAACGTACAATTTTAACGTCAATGTGTTTGGCAGCACACTTGACCCGTTGTTATAGGAACGAACTACTTAAATGGTCATTGCTGTTGTATACCATTATCAATTCCGGGTGTAAGTTCTTTTAACCACTTCGCCTGTCCTTAAGCCTCATAACAAGCTATACCATGGGTATGCATCTTTGATGACATCATAACTGTTTCTTTGGAGCTTTTCCACAATAAAACTCCAACTGCGAGTGTTAGCTACTATGTGGGTTTCACTAAACATCTCGCCAAAATTTAACATTTGTACCCACAACTATTTGAGAGTACTTATTCTTTCTTACTCACCATGAGGCCTATAAATCTTTGCACAATTACAAAACATTCTCAACTCCATTCCTGTGATCTATATCTGGACTGGACTTCTGCCAAAAACATCCCGGATACATAAACTGTGTCAGGGTAAGTTCTTGCTTATAAGCATTCAGTAAGCTTCCAACAGCTGAAGCATATAGGACATCCATTTGATCGATCTCACATTTATTCTTATAACACTAAAAGTTTCAAAAACTATTACCCTTGACTATATGAACAGGCGTAGGTTTATTCACATATATACTTTATTTCTTTAGAATCTTCTCTAAGTATACACTTGAGATAGTTCTAATACCCCTTTTACTTTTATCTTGGTAAGTTCCAATTCCTGTAACGAATGATGCTTTACCAAGATCATTCTCATTGAAACTTGAGGACAATAACTGCTTCTTCTCCAACAGTAGATTAACACCACTACTAGTGAGTAAGGTGCTACCCACATGCAGGATTAGAAAAATAAATTTCCCTTGTTTAAACTTTGCATAAATACAATTGTCCTCTACATTCTCTTTAAAACCCAAACTTTCTTATTGTACTGTCAAACTTCAAGAACCACTGTCTTGAAGCTTGCTTTAATCTATAAATGGATTTCTTTAGGCAACATCCCTTTACGTTCTTTTCCTTCCACGACAAAACCTTTTAAGTTATGCCATGTAAACATTTCCATACAAATCCTCGTTGAGGAATGTGTCTTTACATCCTTCTGATGTAACTGTAAATCGTAATATGCCACTAATACCATTATGATTCTAAAAGAATCCTTGCATGCTCATTATAATCTATTTCTTCTCTTTATGTAAATCATTTCACCACAAGTGGCGCTTTATAGCTTTCCATATTCTCTTTGGATATCTTTCTATATTCCCTTTGGAGTCACTTTGTCTTGTAGACCCATTATAGCCTACTGTTTTGGCTCTATTAGGAATTTCTTCCTAGTCCCAAACATCGTTGGTATTTATCGATTTCATTTCATGTTCCCTTGCTTCTTGCCATTTAGACAAGTGAACGCCTATCATGGCTTCTTCAAATGAGGTGGAATCACTCTCTATTTGAATTTCTTTCTTAACTTTTACTTCTTAGTCACCATAAATATCTGATTTTCTTATTCTTTAAGACCTTCTAGGGCCTCGTGGCACTTCTTTTATATGGGGCTATTATTACTCTTCATTGCCAAAAGGCAATTGTTCTATAGCCTCCTGTATCATAAGATCCTTGTTTATTTATTCATCCTCTTTAAGAGCTAACATCTGGTGTTGTATATGTCATACAACATCCGCATGTATAAAGCAATTTGTTGCTCTAATAAACACTGTAGTGGATATGTAATCCCATTTCTATTCAAGCCTTAGGTATCTACATACCATGCTCCCCTAGATTACTCCATCTTCTATAAAGATGGTGTATCTTCAAATTTCTTATTTTGGGTTTAATCTGCTAAAACTCATACGGTGCATTTAGCACCGCCTTGATAACTCTGAACTCGTCCAGTATGAATACTAGCCGACTATGCTATCTTCCCATTGGAACTATAAAAAATCCAGGAATTTAGCTATTTCTTTACTTTAGGGGTATCGTTATTATGACCGTCTTACTCCATCAACGATCACATTCATCTTTTATAGATCACTTTTACCTTCAATACATAGTATGCATTGCATTATCTGAAGTATGGGGAAGTATCTTTCTTAATCTTACATTTCTCCCCCTCGAAATGTGGTATGAACTTTTCTACCACAATTTCGAAACATTCAGAACTCTTGTGAATGAGGAAACTTTGATTACTTACTTCATCCACATGATTACATCATGCAAACAAAATTCGTATGGGAGTACATTTTCCTCATTACACTTCAAAACTCAACATAGTCTATTATTATCAATACTTCTGCAAGTCACACTTGCATATCATTCTTATCTCTTGGTTCACATGCAACTTTCTTTTGTTCTTAAACTCATTGAGTACTTAATGACCATGACACAATCAGAGTGTACGATCAATACTATGATAGCATAAAAGCTACCTCAAACTTCTCTCCATGTGCGGGATACACTTAGAGCACATGAGTCATCACATCCTTCTCCCGCCATGCGGGATAAGTACTTTGCCAGACTCTCCCGCCATACAGGATTGGTTAACATATGTACTATGCCAACTTTACCCCGCCATGCGGGTATTTTCTCAAACTTTTCCCACCATGCGGATACTATCATAAACTTTTTCCCGCCATGCGAGATATTCCTTTGAACGGACATAATTGCCAGTATTGGCTCGTGTTCAATCATCAAATTCAGAAATAAATCTGAATATCCTTTTAACACACATGTTTAATCCAATGTTAGTCAAATTAAACATGTATATGACTTTTACAACTCTCATAAGTGAAACTGAAAATAAATTCTTCTCCACAGAGAGTACATAAAAGATATTTCTCAATGAAGACTCTCATTGATCTATCTCTTTTCTTGTATCAATATCCTAGAATTCTTTTCTTTTGAAGCTATTCTTTAAAAAGAACATAGTCCCTTAAACAATGGTATTCTTTCATACATAACTTGCCCTTAGGCATTTCATCATCTGAGTCATAAGTACCCAGCTCATTTCTCTTACTGCCTTCAAGAATGAAAGCATGGAGGTCTTTTGTCTGAAAAATATTCAACAATAATGCTCATTAAACTTTTAAAAACTTTATGTTCTATTTTATATCACCGTTGGGTAGAATTAGAATAAAACATCATTCTTCTACATTAATTTCACATCATCGTTGGGCAGAAATGGAATAAAACATAGAACTACTCCTCAAAATTAAATTCTCCCGTTGGTTCAAATTTAATTAGAAGACAATCAACTTAATTGCAGCGGAAACATGAAAATACATTTCTCTAGTTTAAGAGCATTCCTTGATCTTTATCTTTTCTCTGAAAAATTGGTCACTTTGATGTAAAATTCATCAGAGATTTAAATTTTAAACACAAAACTCATAGAATTATAATATTGTTATCATCAATGTTGGTCAGAAAATAACAATACCATAATTTCGCTTTAAACTTAAACTCATAAATAAACTTATAATATTGTTATCATCAACGTTGGTCAGAAAATAACAATGTTATAATTTATCTTAACTATCAACCGACTATTCCTCCAATTAAACTTTTCATCATTTACTGAATAACTATAACTGCTCTTCAAATTAGAAGACAATAAAACTTTTAACTTTGCAACGGAAACTTGACAAAATTTCTTTATATACTTTTCAGAAGCATTTTACTGTACTTTTCTACTCTCTGAAAATTCTAACACGTTGGTGCAATAATTATCAGAGATTTTAAATCATTCTTTGAATGAAATCAACAAAATTTGCTTCTAAAAAATAATAAAACAATTTTTAATCATCACTGTGCATTTTGGCCTGGTCCAGCACTGTATAGCCTGGAGCCCACCAACAGCAGTGCACGCGGCCCAGCTGCACACGCGCTCGGCCCTTATGCTACAGCAGCGCGCGGCCCGCAAGCAGCAGCAGCGCACGGCCCACCACTACGCGCGCGCCTTCCTCCCCACGCCCAGGGCGCAACCTGGGCCTGGGCCAGGAAAGCTCAATCCCGCCTGGGCCGCTGAGTGGCCCGGTCATTCCATGCCGTCGAATCTTGATCGGACGGTCGTCCTTGCATTTCGCGCGAACAAAACCGGCACCAGTGGCCTCACCGTGAAACCCTAACCTCATTTCCACCCTCCCCTTCTCTCTCATCGCGCAGCGCAGCTCAGAGACGCAGCCGCAGCAGCAGCCACCGAGTGAGCGAGTGGGCGAAACAATGGAGCAGCAAGCCCCAGCGCCGTCGCCGGCCCCCTCGCCGGCGTGCGCGTTCCCCAGCGGGTGAGCGTGCCGCCGTCGAGCGGCCTAGCCGCGACGCCCCTGTGGCCGGATCCCGACGAACAGTGCCCCCCGACCAGCCCTTTCTTTTCCCCCCGGCGTGCGCCGGCGTGCACGACGGTGAGGTAAGCTCTCTAGGTTTCCCTCTTCCTCTTTTCCCCTCCTGTATTTCTCTTTTCTACTCGGATCTGATTCGATTTGGGGACGGGGATTGGAATTAGGGTTAGGGTTTCGGCAAGTTAGGGTTTAGGCCAATTCGATTCACTGTTCTTCTTTCTTTCCCTAACCCAGTTAGGGTTAGAGTTAGTGAAAAACCCTCTTTCTTTGTCTAGATCCAAACAGATTTAAACCGTTCTTATCTTTTCTGTTCTTTTGATTCTCTTCCCGCGCGTCAGCAAGCCGACGGTAGGTGCTCCATCCCACGTGAGGCGGTGGTGACGGCGGCGGGGAAGCCCTGGTGAAAGGTCCTTGTTTGGTTTTGGTAATTGATTGACAACTTAGGTGGACTAATTGTGTTTATGTGAGATTCACAGGTGATTAGTCCACAGGTACATGTGTATGAGCAACATATGCCATGGAGGTGAAAATGGCTTGGAAATATTGCAAAGCTCACACATGTGATGATGAAGGAGCTTAAATGCACATGAGACATGACATTGAGTCATGTGATCAAGGTGGAGAAGATCAAGACAAGACTTGGCTTGATGGACCGGTGCAAGTGTGAAGGGCAAGTCGAAGGCTTTGGAGTGATGGACCATGTGGCGGTGAAGCTTGAGCAAGACTTGGCGCCGATGGACGATGGCAACAGTGAAGAGCAAGTAGAGTCAAGGTCGATGAACCAATATGATCATGTGATGATATGAAGTGGATCATATCATTGTTGATCGTGTTGGTGCATGTGTTGCATCGACATTGAAGGAGATGGAATGGAATGCGTAAGGCAAAGGTATAACCCAGGGCATTTCATTTCATCGGTCATAGGTGTGTAGAAAAGTTTATGACCGGGTTTAGGATAGATGGCCGTACTATCAAGAGGGGCAAACTTATTTGCATATCGGTCATCTAGTGCCACTCGAGTGATCTAACTTTGCATTGTCACTAGGATCGAGTGGCGTGGCAAGTTGAGTAGCTAACATCCTTTGAAAAATGATTATGAAAAGCTAACACACATACACATGGTGATGTACACTTGGTGGTGTTGGCACATTTACAACCGTTGCCCAGTGAAGGGATAACGGCTAGTTTAGCCCTTGAGGCTATAAATAGAAGTGGCTTTCGGCCATGGCTGGTGTGGAGCACCTTGGGGGACTTTGTGTCCATGCTTGAGAGTGCTTAGGAGCCCTCCATCTCACACATACTTGATAGCGATCATCCGATTGTGTGAGTGAGCGATTCTAGTGCGATTGCATCGTAAGGTTGCATCAAGTGGCACTAGGTGATCGAGTTGCAAGCCGGTGGTGCTTGTTACTCTTGGAGGTTGCCACCTCCTAGATGGCTTGGTGGTGGTCTCCGTCGAAGCGCGCAAGAAGCTTGTGTGGCGCTCCGGAGAAGTGCTTGTGAGGGGCATTGTGCTCGCCCCGCGGGAGCCACGAAGAGCAACTCTAGTAAAGCGTGTCATTGAGCTACCCTCACTCAAGGGGTAGGTTCTTGCGGCGCCCGACGTGCGGGCTTAGCGGGTGATGCTAATTAGCCGCCGAACCACCAAGTGAGCGGTCGACACAACGGGGACTAGCGTGTTGGCAAACACGTGAACCTCGGGAGAAAAATCATCGTGTCAACCTTGTTCTTCCTGTTGGTTTGCATCCCCATTACACAAACTTGCAATTACTTTTATACATATTAAGCTTGTGTAGTTGCTCTTGTAATTAGATAGCTTGCGTAGCTTGCTAATTACCTTCTTGCTTGTGTAGCATAGAAGTAGCTCCCTTGCGTGGCTAATTTGGTTTTAGTAACCTTATTAGTCACATTGCTTAGTTTGTGTAGCTAAGTATTTGTGCTCTCTAATTAGGCATTGGTTGCCTTGTTATTGAGCATTGCTAGTGAGCTTAGTTGGCCTTGTGCTTTTGCTTACTAGCATGTGTAGGAGCTCCCTTGTTGCTTAAAAGTACTAGAGGCATAGGTTTGTGTGACCTTGCTCCTAGCATTGGTTAAGAGAGCTCTAGCTAGCCCGACACCTTTGTTGCATAATTGTTATCTTTGAAAGGTGCTAATGAACATATATAGTGGGGTATAGTCTTGGCTAGACCGATAGTTTTAATTCCGCATTTGTATCGGTTAGCCGACGCGATTAAGTTTTAGAAAAGACTATTCACCCCCCCTCTAGTCGCCATCTCTACCCTTCACCTGGTAAGATTTCCCTCCGGACCGTCCAATTTCTTTAGGGTTAGGGTTCTTTAGGGTAATCCGAATCGAATTCGAATCCACTTCTTTCTTTTTCTTTCTATCACCCGATTAGGGTTTAGGGTTCGATGAACCCTCTGTAATTCTTTTCTTTCGATCCGAACTGGATCTAACCTATCTTTTCTTTTCTAATCGTTTCTCGCCCCTGACAAGATCCACGCCTAGGTAAACCGGCTCCGATACCATTGTAAGTTCTTTAGGACATCTAGGTGTGGATCCAGTGAGGGAGTTCTTTTCTCTTTGGGATAATCGGTGACTTAGGGATTCAAAAGAGTAGGAGACAGAGAGAGAGAAAAGGAAATGTAGGAACATCTGACCGTCGGAGGAGCTCCCTGCCTTCGCTGGTTCGTCGATGAAGATCTGCACACGGCAGCGACGGTCGGAGTAGCGGTGAAGACCGTGGTGGTGCAGTGCAGTGGCGGCGACGGTGCTTTCCGTCACTGGCTGCGCCCCTCTATTAGATCGGAGTAGGGTTTCTAGGTGGGGCGTACGGCTCAGGCGAACCTCGTACTGAGAGCCGCCGACCCCACCTCTATTTAATGCGTAGTGTGACGGGGGCCCGCCAGCCATAGATGGATTGGGCGCCCCCGATCAGGGCGCGAGGTCAAGGCCCAAGTGGCCGTTGGGCCACTGTGGTTGGGAGATCAAATCAACAGTTTTGTCCACCAAAACCTAACACACGATGTGCACGTACAACTAACTAGCACTTACTGGGTTGTTGGCGGCGACGCCGCCGTCGATGAGGTTGAAGTTGCGGGTGTTGCCGGCGTCGTCCCTGGTCTGGAAGAAGTGGGCGGGGAGGTACGTCGGCGCGGCTGACGTGCTGATGCAAACGTCCGAGAGGAGCGCGTTCTTCAGAGGCCGGATCTGAGCCTGCACGCGTGCATGTACGCGGTTAACACGTCGATCTTAGGAGTATATATCTATCCTATATATACATTCCTAGTTGTGCATCATGATTCATGAATGAAGCCTTGCATGATCGAACAGACGAACACCGCATCACATACATCGAAGGTGGAGAAGATGGTGGGCTGGAGGTTCTTGACGTCGAAGGCCGGGATGACGACGTTGGTGAGAGTCTCGTTCACCCTAGTAGTGCCAAGAGACCCTGAATCTTGGAGTGCAGGAACTCGCCGTCGTATTTCGGCCCCTTGAGCTCCAGCAACGTGTTTACAAAGTCTGGCCTGTGCAATCCACAATTAATGGATGAGAGAAAGCTTAGCACTACAACATATATACTACATCTATCGATCAGTGTATCACCACTAATAAGCATGATTAGCTACTTTTTTCATAGCAATGAAAAGGGGTTTCCAGCCTCTGCATAACAGTTGTGCACGCAAATTCTGGTTCGTTATTGCAGTTAGCATCAAGCTGGAACAGTGAATATAAGATACAAAAAGTAATAACATATGCTACTCCTACATGAATTAAGCCTGCATCATCTCAACGTCTGCCACAAAATCTGCTGTTAGGTCATCATCATCACCCATTCTTGGTCAACATGAACACTGCCGTACACGTCGCCACAACTTTTCCTAGTTAATATAATGTTTTGATCTTGTTAAGATCATCGCTATCATTATATATATATACATACACTCCCATATATATATATATATATATATATATATATATATATATATATATATATAGGGAGAGGCTATTCAGTAGCCGGCTACAAAATAAGTTATTCTGTAGCCACCTCCATTTACTATAATTTTATATACTAATTTACCATAATGTCAATACATATTTACCATAGTTGGGTTACTATAACACATGAGGATATTTACCATAACGTTATATTAAACCACTTAGTAAGGAGTTACTATAATCTCGTAAATTAACATAGTAATTATCATAACTCAAAGTGGCTACAGAATAAGTTATTCTGTAGCCAGCTACAGGATAGTAGTTATATATATATATATATATATATATATATATATATATATATATATATATATATATATATATATATATATATATATATATCACGTAAGGTCGACTGCTGTTTTTATATGACCTATTGGACAATAATCAAAACATATGGGAGTGTATGGCAACCTTGTCAGAAGTCAGAACTACAGCAAAAAGAAGTTTTTTTTTTTTTTACATTGGAATCTATCCTACCCAACGACTTCGACTTATTTGATTACTCAACCCTGGCAAACGTGCTTTGAAGTAATGATTGAGTGTTTATCCAAAAATAAAGATATTATTCCACACCAATTATTGTTGGTCGCCAACCTCTGTCTGATGCATGGTCATACACTCGTCCCATATAGCACCTCAGTTAGATGCATGGTATAGCAAAATCCCTGTTGGCAGTAGTGTGAGACCAATATCCATGCATGTATGGGGCAAAATTATGTTCGTTGCAAAAGCTGTTTAGAGGATTGCTTTTTTAGCATAGCAAAGATCACTAGACCAAAGTTTAGTATTACTGTTCAACCAAATTTAAAAAAAAAACTAGCCCAATCTAGAAAGAACTATGTTGCATTTTATTAAAAAGAAGATAACACTACTGCAGACGGGCTCTTTGCCGAGTGCTTAGGGCACTCGGCAAAGCCCCTATTGCACTCGGCAAAGGCTTTGTCGGGTGCCGCACTCGGCAAAGAGCAGTCGGCAAAGAACCCGTCGGTACAGGTTTCTTTGCCGAGTGCCATATATCGGACACTCGGTAAAGCCTTTGCCGAGTGTCACGTTAGCACTCAGCAAAAAAATCCGACGTCAACTCTGACGGCCTCTTTGCCGAGTGCCACCTCAGCGGCACTCGGCAAAGAATTTTTTTTCTTTTTAAAAAAAATTCTTTGCCAAGTGCCATACTCTTGCACTCGGCAAAGAAATTTTTTTCTTTTTTTTAAAAAAAAATCTTTGCCGAGTGCCATGGCTCTGGCACTCAGCAAAGCTGGAAAATTGGGTCTCTGCTTCCCAGCTTTGCCGAGTGCCATGGTCACGGCACTCAGCAAAGCCCTCTTTGCCGAGTGTGGCACTCGACAAAGAGGGGGGAAATATTTTTTTGGTTTTTTTACTTTCCATCAGCACAAAACAAAGAAATCACATATATATCAACACACAGCACAGGATATATCACATACACATTCATATTCCATCACATACACATCCATAACACATCACATACACATCCACTATCCATAATACATCACATACAAATCCATTGTCCATAATCCATCATATACATTCACATCATCCATGACAATATCCATCACAATATATATGTCTCTAGTAGTAGTTAAACATAAGGCTAAGTCTAACACAAGTCCATGCAACATAAAAAGAAACTATGTACTACAACGTTGGAATATAAATACTGCAACATCGCAAAATTATGTAGTGCAACATCGAAAAACATGTAATACAACATCGAAAAAATATGTACTGCAACGTCAAAAAATTATGTACTGCAACATAAAAAATTATGTGCTGCAACATCACAAAAATATATAGTGCAACATCGAAAAAACATGTACTACAACATCGAAAAACATGTGCTGCAACATAAAAAATTATGTACTGCAACATCTCAAATAGTAATACTACAACATCGTAAAAACATTTATTGCAACGACCCAAAAATCCCATTGTAACATTCGAAAATCATCTATTGCAACATAAAAAAAAACCATTGCAACACGGGAGAAAACAGCAAAAACGTACAAACAACAAAAGGGGTGGGTCCGAGGTGCAAGCTGCTCCAGCCCTTGGCCCCATCATCTTCGAGTTCGCAGGAGGGAGGAGGAAATATGATCTAAAGCTCATCGAAACCATAGCCATCGCCGCATCCCTTAAATCTAGAGGAGGAGGAGGGCTCAGATCCAGAGGATGGAGGGAGGGAGCGCCGATGGCGCGGGACGGTAGCTAGTTGGCCGTGCGGCGTCCGTCCCGGCGAGCGAGTGGGGCGGCGCAGTAGAATGGGAGGAGCGCTGCGGGGGTGAGCGAGGAAAGGATAACAATGAGTGCGGGAGACGGCATGCAGGATGGGTGGATCGGGTTCGACGTGGCTTGGGTGGGTCCGTCCTCATTCGGACGCCCGCTATATATCATTACCGCATTTACAATTGAGTTTTACTCAAATACAGTTGCCTGAAATTTTGTTTTCTTGTCTGTCAATTTTCACAGAATATCACATGTATACTGCCGGAACATCATAAAATGCATCACAGAATATTATAAAATATATCACAGAACATCACATGTATTTTAACAGCCGCCTGAGAACATCATAGAACATTAAAATACATCGTAAAACATAACCAAACATCACATGTGTATCACTTGAACATCGCAAAAAACATCATAGAACATCACATATATACTACGTAAACATCACAACATTATAGAACATCATGTACTACGAAACATTACATATATATTACATGAACATCACAAAATACATCACGGAACATGACCTGCCACGTAGAACAAACCCCATAGGATACACCAAGAAGGAGCATAGGAATGATAAAAAAAAATAGCATAGAAGCCCCCTCGCACATAACAACGGCATATGCACCAGTCCAGCTAAATCACGTCGAACTCATCGGCCGGCAATGGAAGGCAACAACGAATCAGCGGAGATCGCCCCGAGCACAACCGCCAGTGTCCTCAAGGAGCTGTCGGGGACCAGAGAGGAGGTGGAGCGCGCCCGCGAGGCGGCGGTGCAGGCGTGGCTGGCGTCCATGCCGCTCGGCGAGGAGCTGGAGCGGCTCCGCGCCAACCTGGCCGCGGCCAAGAACCGCCTCGCCGCGATGGCAGCCGAGATACCGCTGCTCAAGTCGCAGATCGAGTCCACGAACGGCGCGATCGCCACGAGGCAGGAGGCGACGGTGAGGAAGAAGGCCGCCGCGGAGGACCTCCGCCGGCACGTCGACGGAGCGCGCGCCAAGCTCCGGCGGCTGCGCGCGGAGGTCGCGGCATCGAGGGGCGCCAAGGACGCGTTGGAGCAGCGGGTGCTCGTCCGGCGCCAGGCCGCGCGCGCGCTTCAGCTGGCCGAGAGCGCCATCGCGGCGGAGGCCCACGCGCTGGCGTGGTCCGAGGCCGCGGCCTCCGAGCTGGCTGCGCGCGCGCGCGTCGACGGCGACGGCGACGAGGAGGACCCCCACTACGACGTCGTGGCGATGCCGGCGCGGAAGCTCGAGGAGCTACGCAGGCTCGTGGAGGCCGACGAGCGGAAGGCCGAGGCGCGCGTCGAGGAGGCCGAGGCGGCGCGGCGCGCGGTGAAGGCGCGAAGAGCGGCCGCCGTGGCGAGGCTGGACGCAGCGCGCGCCAAGAGGCGAGTGGCCGCTGAGGCCGTGCTTCGTCGCCGCGCGAACGGGGACGATGGCCGCGGCACGCGGGCGAGGAGCGCGCTGGTCCCGAAGAGCCGGAGCGGGAGGTCGTGCTTCGAGGTGAAGAAGCTGCGGAGGTTCCTGTGCAACCTAACCAAGGATTGAGGTGGTTGCGGGCGTCCTTGAGCAGCACAGTCCGTTAAAAAAGAGTGCACATCCCAAATACATATTACATATAAAAATACTAATGCATTTGGGATGTACGTGCATAAATATCTCTAAATGTGTTATTAGATTAATCATGTAATACATATTTAGAGATATTTGATAATGCATGATATAGCATGCGCACTTGTGATGATCGAGGAGACAACAATGGACATATATGTCTTTCAGGCGTCGTTTTGTCGACGAGATATGTTGTATGTGCTTGCTCAGTAGCGGTGGTTTATTACTTTATTGTAGCTGTTTTGATTGCAGGTTTCTACAGCTATAAGAACGTGTTTGGATGTAGCTCTGATCTGGAGCACCGACCAAGCAAGAATGCGCATCAAACCCAGGTGCCGGGAGCGATGCCTTCATGCGGGGAGCGATGCCTTCGTGAAGGCAGCTTTCCCACGCTATCACCTAAAGTTCGAAACAATCTGTAAGTTTTATTTGCCCTGTTCGCTTATCTTATAATACGTTCTTTTTAGCTTGTTTTTTAATTGGAACAATATTTTTCTCTCATAATAGATCTGTCGGAACAGTGTTTCGGTTTGTTTTTCAGCGAAGTGAACGGGGCCAGGGGCCATTATGTTGCATCTATCGTAGAGTAGAATGCTATCTAGTTGCCTAATTGCAGTGTAGCACAGATGCAGCAAAAGCTCTATTGAGCAAGTTCTGCGATATGCATTGTGGCAAAGAAGAGAGGGGATTTTGGCGACGGAAGAGTTATAGGAGGAGGATTGGGATCTCAGGCATAGGGGATCATCGGAAGGTTGAGGAGTAGAGATTTTTTTTCCATGTGAAACTCAACTTATTTACAATCCTACCCATATATATTGTGGCATTTTACATAACTAATAATACCTCCTGTCATGTCATGAACCTTACCTATAAAAACTGCGTTGTCTTTTAACATTGCTGCATCATGCTCTAACAACACGTCGTCAAGCACTTTGTTGACTTTGTACAACCCACATACATAGGTCGTCTCTAAGAGACTGAAATCTGACATACAGATAATTAAAAAGACAGGTGCATTGTATGTATCTAAAATTAATCATAAATATTATTTTGTATACTATTGTGTTGCTATTTAATAAAAAAATCGATCAAGCATAAATAAGATAAACATGTGTGGCCTAAGATAGCCGAATTCCTCTAATGAATGGCATACCAAAGGCAAGGTATCATGTAAGAGCTTATGAGGTCAAAACTGCACACGAAAGCAATGTACCATGCTCTTTTGCTAGCGAGAGTAAGGTCCTGTTTAGTTTTTTCCCCTAAAGTTTAGTCTCCATCATATCGTATGTTTGGACACGTGTATGGAGTATTAAATATAGATTAAAAAATAACTAAATGCACAGATTGCGACTACTTTGTGAGATGAATTTTTAAGCCTAATCAGTCCATAATTTGACAATGTAGTGCTACAGTAAACATGCGCTAATGATGGATTAATTATGTTTAATAAATTCGTCTCGTGGATTACTGAGGACTTGTGTAATTTATTTTATTATTACTATCCGAACACTCCCATGTGATACCCCATATGACACCCGATATAACACGTCTAAACTTTTGCCCCTAGATTTAAACCCCACCTAAACCATCAAGTTTTTATTTCCGCTTACAACATGCAAACCACTCTATTCTTCATTTCCCTCTACAGATTTTCCAAACATTTTGGCCCCTGGGACCTGAAAAGGCATCTTAGCTTGAATGCACATTTCAAGTTTTCAACGAACACCTAAACTACAGATGGTAGGCAGCTAGCAGCCCGAAAACAAAGCACGGACCACGGACACAATCAGAGGTAAATCATGAAATCAACACCAACAAACAATCACAGCAACACCCGGCTGACCAGAGATGCCGTGCCGGAAGGGCCAAGGCGCAGGATGACATGCGCTTCAACATCTCGCCGGACCCAAACCGGAGGGCAACATGCAGCAGTAGCTCCTGAGAGAGCATCTGCGCCCGATGAGTGCCGCTGGCAAGCAGCTTCTGCGACGAATGGGTCCTGCGGCCTTGCCGTTCCTCACAGCGTGGCCGGCTTGGCGACGAGCGTAGCGGCGTCCGGCTCGACGCGGCAAGGAGCAGCGCGGACGGCATGACGAGGAGCGAAGCAAAATCCCGCGCGCAAACCACAATCCGTGAGCGCCCCCGCGTGGGATCCAAGCACGGCGTCGACTCGAGAAAGACGCGGCCGTACAGCGCGGCGCTCCCCGTCGATTGGGCCTCGGAGCACGGGCCTTTGCCGTCGTCTAATGAGCTTTTTTCAAAATTGCTACGGTGGAGACGGGCGTTGTACATGCCCTCAGAAGAGTTCTTCCTGGGCCGAATTAGTTGGAGTTGAGCAATTCAATGGGCTCCTCAGAAGAGTTCTTCCTGGGCCGAATTAGTTGGAGGTGAGCAATTCAATGGGCTTTTGACAATAATTTGGCCGGCATGCTTATACGAAGTCAACCTTGGGGAGTTGGGGTTCGTAAACGTGGGTACTCCTAATCACCATCAGTCCATGCGGTGCGGCGTAACCAACTACCACTACCACCACCCTCCCCTCGTAAGCCACCTGACAGCTGAGCCCCACCTCGAGCGCTCGCTGCCTGCCAGCCTACCACCACTCCTCCCACCCACACATGGATTTCTCCGGTGGCGGCGGCGGCCGCAGCCGCCCCGAGCCGGCCCGGTGGCTGGAGATCGCCGGGAAGCTCCTCGCCGCGCGGGACCTGGTCGGCTGCAAGCGACTGGCGGAGCGCGCGGTGGAGGCTGACCCGGACCTCCCGGGTGCGGACGAGCTCCTCGCCGTCGCCGACGTCCTCCTCGCCTCCCAGCGCCTGCTCCCATCTGGCCGCCCCGATCCGGTCGCCGTGCTCCAGTTACTGCCCGCCCCCGGCCTTGACCCCGCCGCCGCCAAGCGCTCCTTCCACCGCCTCTCGCAGCTCGTGTCTTCCCCGCGTAACCCCCGTCCCGCCGCGGACACCGCCCTCCACTTCATCCAAGAAGCCTTCGCTGACCTCTCCAACAACGCATCCGCTGATCCACCGCCTGCTCCTGCTGCCGCTCCTCCTATTCCTGCTCCTGCTCCAGCTCCTGCTGCCGCTCCTCCTCCTATTCCTGCCCCTGCTCCTGCTTCTGGGGACGCCTCGGCCTCGGCTGATGCCGATGCGTTCTGGACGGTGTGCCCCTACTGCTGCCATGTGTACCAGTACCAGCGCGCGCTGGTGGGGCGCGCGCTCAGGTGCCAGAGCGCCGGGTGCAGGCGGGCGTTCGTGGCCACCGAGATCCCTAACGCCCCGCCTATTGTGCCCGGCACCGACATGTACTACTGCGCGTGGGGGTTCTTCCCCATGGGTTTCCCTAAGGCAGCCGATTTGAGCACCAACTGGAGGCCATTTTGCCCCATGTTTCCTGGGAATTCTGAATCTCCGCCGCAGCCAGCACCTGCGGTGACTGTGAATGTTGATGTGCAGAATGTTGAGAATAATGACGGTGCTGATGTACAAAATGTTGAGAATAATGGCGGACCCATTAACGCCAATTCAACGCCAGCAAGTGTGCAGCCCCCAGATAAGAGTGGTGACACTGGCCGTGCAGCAGGTCCATCTAGAGGAAGGATGAAGAAGACAACAGCCCGCAAGAAGGTTGGTGCTGTGCCCAAGAAGCAAGGTTCCAGTAGCGTGGGAAGTGGCATTGGGCCATCTATGCTTGGGGCAGATTCGTTGAATGGGGATGCAAGAAGTGGGCAGACAGTGGGTACTAGAGAGATCAACATAAATGAGGTGGCAAAGCCAACTGATAGCACCACAATGCTGAATTTTGGCGGGGATGAGGATATCGGGTTTGATTTGGATGTTGATGCAACTGATGCTATATTGGGGAATTTGCACAACCTACCATTCTTGAGGGACGATGACAATAACAGAAGGATGTTTTAGTTGTCAATGTGCTCAGCGTAGGTGTTCGTAGAAGTGGTGTGTATCATATGGTTGAAGGAATTCCTACTTAGTTTGATCCTTCACTACTAGCCTTGGTTCCATTGCCACCCTTTCTCATATTGATTCTGTGTTCTGTAGTTAGCTAGTGATCTGCTGTACTGTCTGGGTCAGTGCACTTTACAAATCTGTAGAGTAGAGTATCCCAAATTAGTTGGGGTACGAGTAATATGTGCCATCCACTGATTAGCATAAGGAGGTAACTGGTGAATGGAGCAATGCACTTGGCATGGATGATTGGTGAGGCTTTTAGTTTTTATAAGGGTTACGATGCAACAGAGGTCATATGGAGCACTAGCAGATAAATGCCATTTACAACAGTAAGTTTGTTCTTAATGTGCATAAATACCTCCTTTATTTAGAAGGGACATCTTAGTGATTTCATGGACTCATAATGTATTGACTAGATTCTCATTATTCAATACCAAACAAGTTGTGTGTAATGCTTTTAGTTTTCTGATACATACCTTTACCCTTGGATATAAAATAGTGACCTATACTCAATAAAACACCTGCATTGTCATTGTCATAATCATGCTGTTTTCGTTATTATTTGTTCATCTAACCATATTCCAACTTGTTACCTGCTTACCGAGAAGAAAATGGTCATGAATGCTTGATAGAATGTAGTATTATTCTTTAAAAAAAAATCAGAAATTGCACTTGACAAGGATTTGGTTACTACTATGACCTTATGTTACTTTTAATAAATTGCTCCTGGCTGGCTATAGCCAAAGTGCAGTAATAGTAAATCATGGCATGATGTGGCTATGTGTTCTTATGTAGCCTCGCCTAAACAGCGTTTAAATGGTTAACAAAGGCCACCTGTGTTGTTTAGGCCCGAAACGGTCAATTGAACGGTTGGACCGTTTAAACCGTATAAACTATCGAAACGGAATTGAGTTCAACTTGATTAAATAGGATAAACAGTCATTTAGTTCACCATTTAGTCAATAGGAGGATTACATCTACCACATTGGCACCCAGCTAATTTACATCATAAAAATATGAGGTGAGGTGAGATTTAGTTTCCTTCCGCAAAAAAAATATTTGATACTTTTTACAAGCATAGATATTTATACTTTTTAGCATAGCTGACTTTTACATACATAGATATGTATATTCAGTGTTATTACACAAAACCGTTTAGGCTGTTAACTCCATTTGAGCACTGTCTAAATACTAAAAGTAGGGTGACCGACTGTTTACCGTTTAGGATAATACTGATTGTAAGCATATGTTGAATGCATTATCTGCATGGAACAAGAAAAAAAATAATCAAGTTTACTGCAAGTTGTGTTCTTTTCTGCTAATAACATTGAGAAGTTTAATAGAAAATAGTAAAACCTTCTAGCAATATACTTTTTCTAGCAGATGATTGAAATTGCAGCAAAACTTACTAAAGTGTGTGGCATAACTGTACTAGCCTGTGTAGTATCTACTGGATTCCAACGTATTAGCTTTAAGTGCTTTACATTAGTTATGAAGAGGCCACTCTGCAACTGTGATGTGTGCTCTCTTAGACTAAGGGGGTGATTAGATACTTTGTGGTACAGTCACTTAGGTGTAACTTTTTTTTATTGTATGCATGATCCACATCTCCCAATTGTGTTTATATAATGTCTCATCCTCGTGTGAATGCCTAATTTACACTTGTGTTTATGTTCTCTTGTTTCAGATATCTCGATCAAAAACTCTATTCATCAGTTGATTGCCTTCACTAGTCATCGAAGGAGCTGAATAAGCGAAGTGGTATGGCCGTATGGGCGAATGGCTCAGTTTAGGAGACATCAGTGGCTAGTAACCTATAATTCTTTCTTTGTTGTTTGCCATATGCTAAGCTATTGATTTCCTTACCTGAACTAAATGAGATTTGTATGTGCCAAATTTTCCATTGTAAGCGGAAAATAGTAACGGTGGCTGGCAGCTACAATATTTATTTGTTAACCGTATTAACTGTAGTCATCACGAGCTCCATGACCTCAAATCGTTATATGTTTTCGTTTCGTAAAAAAGAAAAGGTTATATATTTTCTTGTTGCCGGGACACAGATAATTTTACACGACGTGGTAACTATTTGTATATTGGATTTATGAATTTCAGCTACAGCAGCAAGGATATAAATAAGAAAAAAGCTCTAAATTCCATATGTGCTATTTGATAAAATGCCCCAGGGAATGCCGAAGAGTTTTTGTGTTCATCCTTAAAGCCTGTTTCTTCGTTTTCTTTTTTTTTTATCAATAATTTCTTGGTTTTCTGAGTTATCATTTGACGCTTGCTTGTTTCAAATTAATATATTTTTGAACTAACCATAATATCAATATACTCCCTTTGTCTAAAAACTAAACGTACCTTTCACTTTTCAAAGAGCCAAGCCATTTTAAGTTTAATTAAATTTATAGAAAAATATTATTTATATCTTATTATAAATATATTTAACTATTAATCTAATACTTCTAGTATGCGGTATCATAAATGTTACTCTCCATGGCCTCATTCGGCTTGCTGAAATTTGGCTGAAAAACACCGTTCTGGCTGAATTGTTGTGAGAGAAAAACACTATTCTGATTCAAAAAACAAGTTGAATAGTAAGGATTATAAGGTAAGCTGAACGGGACCTATGTCCTGAAAAGAATAAAACGTAATTGTAGGTACAAGTCAAATCAAACTTTCTTAAATTTTTACCATATTTGTAGAAAATAATGTTAATATTTATATTTCTAAATAAGTTTACTATAAAAATATATTTTATAATTAATTTGATGATATTTATCCAGCCTTATAAATATTAGTATTTTTGTATAAATTTGATTAAACTTAAATTTGGTCGACTTCTAGAATTATGTAGTATATACTTCTAGAATTATATATATTTTTGGATGTAGGGCTTTTCTATATCTTCAATTAAATTTAAAATTGACTAAGAGTCTCAGGCACGTGCATTTTTCACGGACTAAGGGAATATTATCGTATCGTACCAGCCTACCAGGCGGTGCGGACTCCGGCACTCCGCGTCTCCGGCGACCCCTGCGCTCGGGCCGCAGCTCCAAATCTTCTCCCCGCCGCCCCTCTCGCCGGTCGCCGCTATTCCGCCTGCCGGGGGCCGCAGCCCAGCCTGGATCGCACCCTCCGAGCGACACCCCGGCGGCCGCATCCAAATTCCCCCTCCCGCAGATAACTGAAGCAGTCAGTCGAGCGGCGCGTCCACGGTGGCGGCGGAGGCCACGTGCGAGGCTGCGGCGTATTGTGTAACTTCTTCCTCGTTTCGGCGGCATCCACTCGCCGCCGGTGCGCATAGAGGCACACTCCGCCGAGGAGCGGCACGAGGAGAGACGACCGGTGCGGGATGGGGTCGGCGTTGCTGTCGACGCTGCGGCTGAAGAGTGAGGAGGACACCGCCATCCGCGACACCCTCGACAAGGTCCTCGTCCTCCGATTTGGTCGCGCCACCGACGCCGCCTGCCTCCACCTAGATGACATCGTGAGTGCCCTCTCTCCTATCCCTCAGCAGCCTCTCCATGTGGGCTATTGTTGAGCTGAGCGATCCTCGGGCCTTTCATCCCCTCGCACGAACCTCATGCTCCCTTCCCGTTTTGCCATCGTACCTGTAGCCTGGGTCCGCTCTGCAATTTTGAATTGAATCGGTGGTGGTTAATTTTGAGATTGGCTGGTTGTTGCTGTTTGCGAGGATGTGGTATTACTGTCTACGGTATTAGTTTTTTTCTAACGCAATGGCAGGATCTCTGCCTTTCATCAATTAAGAAAAAAAAAATGACCCAGTTTATAACGGAAACAGTCCTGAAAACCTTACAATCACACAATTTTTTAAAGGAAAACTGGCAAAAACCTAAACACGACAAACTAGATGGCTAACACTGAGCAACCCATCTACGCACAAAGGTGACACACAACCGATGGAGCCCACCGCACGTCATCGTTTTGGAGCTTATCACAAGCCGGCGAAAAGGAGCTCTAACTTCCCATGGGAAATAGCAGCCAAAGTCCCCAACATGCCGCCACTCGCAACAAGCCGCGACCTCCATAGAAAAAGAATACAGTGTGTTATCGTTCAAGCTTTGTTGCATACCACAACCAAAGCAGCTCCGACTTCAACACTGCACATCCACTCTAGGAGAACTAGAGACACGTCACAAGAAGGAAGCAAACTAGAGAGAACCGGAATTAGTGCTTTAATCAAAGCGGATCAGTTGGAGCAGTGGGTTCGCACTTCACACTGCCTAAGGTCAAAATTTTCTCTGAAACTACTAGAACGATGTGGGAAGATGAAATGCACTGAAAAGTGTATGATGGTTTGAGCACATCAACAGAATACCAAACACAAGTTACAGTTTTCTTAGCTCTGTTGTGAGTGTCGCACTGATAGTGGTCTCTCGCGGTGTGAAAATGGAATTAATAACTTGGTATGCAAAACTATTATTTTGACCATAGGAAGTGTCATTAAGGTTCTTTTTTCTGTATTCTAAATTACCATCTGTTAAATCTGTGGAGGCCAACAAAAAAAAGGGGGGGGGGGGGGGGGGGGGGGGGGGGGACATCCTTATTAGTGATAGTCTAACACCCAACACCTTCAATTACATTTTGTTGAGTATTATAGTATGTATACATGCTGTTAAGGAGGCTTTTCGTTCACTTCATTTCCATAGGTTAAGTATATGCCTCTGCATGTCTGTGAAATTTTCTGATTCATTGTGTCTTAACAGCTGGCCAGATCTTCTTGGGACATATCCAAGTTTGCTATAGTAGCATTGGTTGACATGGACTCGATCTCTGGTACGCCTAGAGGGGGGTGAATAGGCCTGTAAAAATTCAACTCAAACCGAAGTCCAATTCACTCGCGGCACTGCTGCTCTGTGAGCGCGGCACTGCCGCACCAAACAGCGGCACTGTCGCACCTGCAGAAAAGATTAGTCCACAATTCAAAATCTACCCAACGAAATTTAGATCGGGTAAATTTCTTAGCTTCCTGCAGGGTAGTAGATCACAGATCAACAGCTGAAAGTGGTGGGAACACCACACACAAGTAGATCGGCCTCAAACCCTAGAAATCACCTCAACAACAACAAGAACACAAGTGTAGCAACACAAGCACAAGATGACACAAGAATTTATCCCGTGGTTCAGCTCGCCACCAAGGCTTGTCTAAGTCCACATTGTTGAGGTATACCACTAAGGCTTAGGGCTTTGCAACCCTACCTCGTTCTCAAGTCAAGAGAGTGAACTCTTGAGATGAGGGGTGATTTTACTCGCTGCAAGACGTGGTTATAAACCTTCTGGGGCTGCCACAAACTTGGCAAGCTCACTGGGCGACGCTCTAGCCGGCTAGGAACCAAACTCCGAGAGTAACAAACACAACCGCCGGTCAAAACGTGAACCAAATGCTCTTTAGGCTTTGGGAATCAGTGGAGCTGCTCTCTAATCACTTTTGACACCTTTTTCTCTGAAGGATTGATGGGGAAATCAAAGGGAAAGCTTGAGAGCTTGAAGAGCACCAATGGAAGAGAGAGGAGATGAGCATCTGCTGATTTTCGTCGGTCTGAACCGTTGGGGAAGAAGAGAGTGACGTTATGGAGGACATGGAAAAGTATAAATACCCCCCTGCCTCCCAACAGTTACTTAAGTGCGGCAGTGCCTCTCTCTAGGTGCGGCACTGCCGCACCCAGCAAGACAGCAAAGGTGAAGGAGTTGTTAAGTTGGCTGTCTTGGTTGAGGTGTGAGGATGTTTTGTGTAAAGATTAAGCATTTGGTTGCACACTTTTAACCAGTTGTAGTGTCCCCCTTTATAGTATGGCTTTTCCCATACTCAATTTCAAAAGACAAAAGAATTCAAAACTCCTTTGAGCGTGATGCCGTCCTTAATTGTAACTGGGGGTTCCTCCTTTCCTTGTGACATCCTCTATAATGAATTCTCTACTTGTCATCTTAATAAATCTCATTAGTTCTCTAATTAGGTGGCCATCAACACCAAAACACACATTAGGGCTTGATTGCACTTACAGACTCTGAGGAGATTCAAGTTTACATTGACTACTTTGACATTACTTTGGTTCCAGCAACCATTTTCTTCTTCAATACCCATCACATGAAGATGGATTCAGGGTAAGTTCTATTTTTCACTTAAGAAGAATTCATTCCCATTCATTGGAGCCTTTCCTTTCAGATGTTAGTCTTTTTCTTTGACATAAACTCATAACAGAATATTACTTCTTCTTCTTCTTTTTTCTTCTTTTTTTGTGCTTGCTGAATTATTTGAATTGGTATAATGTTGAAAACTGGTATCTTTTGTGTTAACTGTTTGTCTCTTATGTTATCATCGTGGTGCTTTTGGTTTTCTCATGTCATCAATGTGTAACAGAAGTGAACTTTGTAAAGCTAGATTCTATTCTAGTGCTTAAGACATAAATGAGAAGCATTAGCCTCTGGAATGGCTAGAAGGAATAGGGTCAATAATAAGGAAGTAGGCAGTGGAAGGTATGTGTTGAATATTAAAGAGTTAAATGATAAAAGCAAAGAACTAGTTTATTATTGATACTGTTGATGAGAACTTTTGCATCTGTATTACTATTGTATGAAATGAGAACCTAGATGCCTGAATCCTGATGAACTTAGAATATTGACTATTGAATTATTTGCAAATGTTTGTATACAATGTATCCATTTAGCAACTAGCAGAGACATCTACCCTGATGTGTAAATGATTATGTGTAATTAAAAACTGCAAAGTACTGAGTTGGTTTTGACCTCTGTTATTCCCTATTTTTGCATAAATTCATGAGGTTAAGTTTATATTGTTACTTCTATTATGAAAATCTAAAGTAGATACTGAGGTGATATGCACCAGCAAGGATAATTTTTAGTTTTTTACTCGCTATATGTATCGTATTTTTACCTGCAACAGGAATATGGCAAGCTTATATTATAATGTAAATGTACAGGACACCTGATCACACAAAATGGATAGGTTCTTTTAGCAGCAAACAAGACTTCATCGATGTAGTTGAGGTGAGCAAACCACGAGTGCTTTCTCTACATTGCAATTTATATTCCCCTCTTCAGTTAACATCTGACAAGGCCACAGATTTGTTTGTGAATTTTCTACAAACTAGAAGAAAGGAGAACTGCAAACTTTGTATAGTCATATATGTCCATGTTTTGTATATTTGTCAACAAAAATGCAGATTAGAAGTTTAGAACAATTAAGTTCATGATTATGATGCATTTAAATATGTTTAAATATTGACAAGTGCAGGTTTCAAAAAACTCGGCAAATAGTATAATCAAACAATGTTTCTGTTGTGATATAGCAGTTGTTCAAAATAGTTCTTCAGTTTTTATTACTCTACAGTCTACACGTTTCATGACATGCTTGTTATCTCGAGGTATTTAATGTGAATTGACATTTGTTAGTTTGTCATTTTCTGTTTTTTTATTACTCTACACACTTCATGATATGCTTCATGATAGAATCACTCCTGAATTTTTAAGGCCCTTGACAGTCGACACAGGAAAGGAAACAACCATCCTAATAGCAGTTTCAAGGAACTACGATAGTACGATTTGAGAACAATGTTTCATGGTTAAATTCCTATTTGGAATGAATCGTGCCTACAGTCTCAGGATATTTGGATAATTTTAGTTGTTTCGTTAATCATTTCTATGATAGGTCAAATTGAGTTCTGCTGCAGACTTTATCAACTTGTCCTAACACATGCACTTCAGTAGCTGTACAGAAGTCAGGTTAGTTAGAAATGTAATTTTGGCACACATAGTACCAATGAATCAACGAATGGCTAATGATTGATCAAAACTTAGTCGCTTGAACTCTATTGGCACAATTTTTTTACTGTGTTGTTTTAAAGTAACTTGCTAGCCAGTGTTCTGTTCACCTCAATGCCCCTGCTAGGATATCCCCTATGACACCTATATGAATAGATTGGCCAGTGTGATGTCAAAAAGAGCATTTCTTTCAATGGTTTTACTTGGTTGCTTGACCTTTTACCACTCAGAACATTCTTGTGTGTATTGAAAAATTAGAGGACAATTTACTTTTTATCATTAAGAAATTTGTCATGTGCTAGAATTAGTAAAAAACTTACAAGGATGTGGCCTTTCCTTCTGTTTGAAAGCAATGACAGGTTAATCACTTGGTCCTGTGTGTTCTGTTCATCTGTGCCATGATTTTCAAATCTTGATTGTTGGAATATCATGTTTTTTGGTAGTATCTTTATTCCCTGAAATGTTTCGCTGCTCTTAAGTCTAATCTTTCCATAGCCGAATTGCCTGTCTGACTAGCAAAATTTATCACAGCCTAACTTGTGTTATCTATGCTAGTTATTCATAGCTGTACTAGTTATTTATCTATACCCATCGTGTATCCCACCCGTTACATTTTGGTCTTCAGTTTTCTTATTCACACTGTTTTGTGAATATTTACACAAAGGAAATGTTTATGAAGAAGATATTTGCAAAAATAATCTATCTGATCCCTCGAGTTCCTGATGGCAGGCAATATTTAGAGGCGCGATGAAAGGTAAACTGATAGTGTCTTGCCCCCTTCCTCCTGAGAGGATACCAAGGTTCCAGCTTCTTTTCAAGGACGTCTGAGGAAACCACAGCTCATCACTCGCACATGCTTAACGTTGTCTTCAACATGGTACGGGAAGATAGACTGCCTGCACAATCAGCTACCAGCTCATGGATTGGTTTTCTTTCTTGCGCATATGGCGGATGGTCTACTCGAAGGATATGGAGCTGTTCGTGAACTTATGAAGTTCGAGAAGAATAACCAAGAGTTAGCACCCGAGTCAGTTCACAGAAATTCTCTCTTTGTTAGTAGGCTATTATCACATTCAAATATGATCTCTTGATGCAGCACATGTAATCAGCTTTTCCATTTTGTAACATGTAGTGTTAAAACACAATTGACCAACTATAAAACAGTGCCGGTTGTGTTGGTGTCTACAAGTTCAAGTCCCTAAGACTGTCTCCAACAGGTGACCTAAAAGGCACTCGGATACAAAATGGGTCTCCGACAGTATTGTATCGACCTCCAATGGAATCTAAATCTAAGTATCCTCTCCTCGAGACCCATTCGCAGAAAGGGTTCTCTTTTGGGTCTTCAGCCTGTTCGTTTGGCTATGGCTTGTCGTAAACGATCGTAAATTTTCAGCCGGAATGTGCCGACCTCGGCGACCGCGCTTCTCGACATCGCCACCAACTTCGCCTCGGGCGAAGAGGCTGTTGGGGCCATCTTCCCCGACAACGACGCCAAGGGGAAGCGGAGGGACGAGGCTCCCGGGGCCTCGGCTCCCCACCTCTCCAAGAAAAATAAAAATGGTCGCCAGGGGAAGCAGGAGGTCCTCGAGGCCGGCCTAGTCGCGGCCACAGATCGCAAGAATCCCCGAGGCCCCAGGGGCCCCGGGCTCTTCAATGATATGCTTAAGAAGCCGCACCAGGGCCCGGTGAAGCACACCCTCGAAGAGTGCACCATGCTCCGGCGTTACTATGCCAAGCTCGGACTCCCCAACGACGATGCCAAAAAGAGGGACGCCGACGACAGGGACGACGACAAAGACGACAGGTTCCCCGAGGTGCACAACGTCTTCATGATCTTCGGTGGGCCTTCAGCGTGCCTCACGGCGCGCCAGCGAAAGAGGGAACGCCGGGAGGTCTTCTCGGTTAAGGTGGCCACTCCCTGATACCTTGACTGGTCTTGGGAGGCGATCACCTTTGATCGGGATGACCACCCCGATTATGTCCTAAATCCCTGGCAGTACCCACTCGTTGTCGACCCGATCATCGGCAACACCCGGCTCACCAAGGTGTTGATGGACGGAGGCAGCGGCCTCAACATCCTCTACGCCAACACCCTAGAGCTCCTGGAGCTCGACCAGTCGCACCTCCGGGGTGATGCCACGCCTTTCCACGGTATCGTGTCGGGGAAATGCACGTGACCCCTTGGGCGCATCGACTTGCCTGTTTGCTTCGGCACTCCCTCCAACTACCACAAGGAGGTCCTCACCTTCGAGGTGGTTGGGTTTAAGGGGACCTACCACGCCATCCTAGGGCAGCCATGCTACGCCAAGTTCATGGCGGTCCCCAACTACACCTACCTCAAGCTCAAGATGCTGGGTCCCAACGGCGTCATCACTATCGAGTCCACGTACGAGCATGCATACGACTATGACGTCGAATGCATCGAGTACGTCGAGGCTCTTGTGGAGGCCGAGACCCTCATCGTCAACCTCGATCGGCTTGGTAGCGAGGCGCCTGACTCCAAGCGTCGCACCAGGACTTTCGAACCCATGGAGGCTGTCAAGCTCGTCTCGGTCGACCCCACCGGCTCCAACGACCGGGCGCTGAGGATCAGCGCCACCCTCGACATCAAATAGGAAGCCATGCTCGTCGACTTTCTCCGCGTGAATGCTGATGTATTCGCATGGAGCCCCTCAGACATGTCGGGCATACCGAGGGAGGTCGCCGAGCACGCCTTGGACATCCGGGCCGGCTCTAGACCGGTAAAGCAGCGCCTGCGCCGATTCGACGAGGAAAAGCGCAGGGCCATCGGCGAGGAGGTGCAGAAGATTTTGGCGGCCGGATTCATCAAGGAAGTGTCCCATCCAGAGTGGTTAGCTAATCCTGTATTAGTTAAGAAGAAATATGGGAAGTGGAGAATGTGTGTAGACTACACCAGTTTGAATAAAGCATGTCCAAAAGTCCCTTTCCCATTACCCCGAATCGACCAAATCATTGACTCCACTGCGGGATGCGAAACCCTATCTTTTCTTGATGCGTATTCCGGTTACCATCAAATCAAGATGAAAGAGTCCGACCAGCTCGCGACTTCTTTCATCACACCATTCGGCATGTACTGCTATGTGACTATGTCGTTCGGCCTCAGAAACGCAGGGGCCACATACCAGCGGTGCATGGCCTAGGTCTTTGGCGAGCACATCGGGCGAATCGTCGAGGCCTACGTGGACGACATCGTGGTCAAGTCCACAAAGGCCAGCAATCTCGTCAATGACTTGGAGATAGCCTTCAAGTACATCAGAGAGAAGGGCATCAAGCTCAACCCCGAGAAGTGTGTCTTCGGGGTCCCCTGAGGCATGCTCTTGGGATTCATAGTCTCAAAGCGCGGCATCGAGGCCAACCCAGAGAAGGTCTCGGCCGTGACCAACATGGGACCAATCCGAGACCTCAAGGGAGTGCAGAGGGTCATAGGATGCCTTGCGGCCCTGAGCCACTTCATCTCGCCTCTTGGCGAAAAAGGCTTGCCTCTGTACCGCCTCTTGAGGAAATCCAAACGCTTTTCTTGGACCCCCGAGGCCGAAGAAGCCCTCGCCAAGCTCAAGGCACTGCTCACCAATCCTCCCGTCCTGGTACCGCCGACCAAGGGCAAGGCCCTCTTACTCTATGTCGTCGTAACGACCCAGGTGGTCAGCGCGGCCGTGGTGGTTGAGAGGCAGGAAGAAGGGCATGCTTTACCCATCCAACGACCTATTTACTTCATCAGCGAAGTGCTCTCCGAGACCAAGACACGCTACCCCCACATCCAGAAACTGATCTACGCCATAGTCTTGACTCAACGCAAGCTGCGTCACTACTTCAAGTCCCACCCGGTGACCATGGTGTCGTCTTCCCCTTGGGAGAGATAATCCATAACCGGGAGGCCTCGGGTAGGATAGCTAAGTGGGTCGTCGAACTCATGGGGGAAGCCCTGTCTTTTGCGCCTCGGAAAGCAATTAAATCTCAGGTCTTGGCTGATTTTGTGGCTGAGTGGACTAACACCCAACTGTCACCTGCTCAAGTCCAGGCGGAATGCTGGACCATGTACTTCGATGGGTCTCTGATGAAGACCAGGGCAGGTGGGGTCTGCTCTTCATCTCACCCCTCGGAGTGCACATGTGCTACATGATTTGGCTCCACTTCGCCGCCTCCAACAACGCAGCCGAGTACGAAGCCCTCGTCAATGGCTTGCAGATCACCATCGAACTTGGAGTATGGTGTCTCGACATATGGGGCAATTCATAGCTCATCGTTGATCAAGTGATGAAGGAGTCAAACTACCATGACCCCAAAATGGAGGCATACTGCAAGTTGGTACGTCGCCTAGAAGACAAGTTCAACGGTCTCAAACTCAACCACATCGTGCAAAAATTCAACGAGGTCGCGGACGAACTGGCAAAGATGGCGTCGGTGCAGGCCCTGGTCCCCTCGAACATCTTCGCTAGAGACCTCCACAAGCCTTCCATCGACTACGCCTCGGTGGCAGAAGAGGGCCCACCGGTCGAGCCCACCGCAGGGCCCGAGGCCCCCTCTATCATCGAGACCCCTTCGGTCGAGCCCGAGGTCATGGAGGTCAACACGGAGCCTCCCGAGGCCAACTAGGGCATAGACTGGTGGGTCCTGTTCCTTGATTGCCTCGTTCAAGGAGAGCTTCCTGCAGATAGGACCAAAGCCCGATGGCTTGCGCGACGAGCCAAAACTTACGTCCTCAGCAACGGCGAGTTGTACAAACAAAGCCCATCTGACGTCCTCCAACGATGCATCACCACCGAGGCAGGCCAAGCTCTACTTTGGGACTTGCACGCGGAAGCCTATGGGCACCATGCAGTGCCTTGGACGCTCGTCGGAAACGCCTTCCGCCAAGGGTTCTACTGGCCGACGGCGGTTGCTGACGCCACCAAGCTAGTACGCTCCTACGAGGGATGCCAGTACTATGCGCAGCAGACGCACCTCCTGGCCTAAGCCCTCCAGACCATCCCCATTACATGGCCATTCGCCGTGTAGGGGCTGGACATGGTTGGGCCTCTACAAAAGGCCCCCCGGGGATATACCCATTTGCTGGTAGCGATCGATAAATTCTCCAAGTGGATCGAGGCTCGTCTAATCAATCGAATCAAATCCGAGCAGGCGGTGCTATTCTTCACCAATATCATCCATAGGTTTGGGGTTCCAAACACCATCATCACTGATAATGGGACATAATTCACCAGCCACAAGTTCCTGACGTTCTACGACGACCACCACATCCGTGTGGCCTGGTCGGCCGTAGGACACCCTAGGACAAATGGCCAAGTAGAATGTGCCAACGACATGATCCTACAAGGCCTCAAGCCAAGAATATACAATCGGTTGAAGAAATTTGGTAAGAAATGGCTTGCCGAACTCCCATCGGTCATCTAGAGCCTGAGGAACACTCCGAGCCGAGCCACGGGGTTCACACCGTTCTTCCTAGTCTATGGAGCCGAGGCCATTCTCCCCACTAACTTGGAGTATGGTTCCCCAAGGCTATAGGCCTATAATGAGCAAAGCACCCGCACTGCTCGCGAGGACGCCCTCGACCAACTAGAGGAAGCCCGAGACATTGCGTTGCTACACTCGGCCAAGTACCAGCAAGCCCTACGATGCTATCAAGCCCGGCGCATTCGAAGTCAAGACCTGAAGGTGGGCGATCTGGTGCTGAGACTAAGGCAGAGCAATAAGGGCCGCCACAAACTGACGCCACCATGGGAAGGACCGTACATCGTCGCCCAAGTACTAAAGCCCGAAACCTACAAGCTGGCCAACGAGAAGGGCAAAATCCTCACCAACGCTTGGAACATAGAACAGCTATGTCGCTTCTACCCTTAAATTTCCAAGCATTGTATACATTATTTCTCGAAATACAATAAAGAAACGTTCTTTAGTTATTCTAATTTTTCGAGAAACCCCCTGAGCCTATTGTGGGGCTCAGCGTTACGATAACACCATAAGGGAGACTCGGCTCTGCCTCTGCAGAGGTGCCCACCACGGGGCTCGAACAAGACTCGGCTCTGCCTCTATAGAACCGAGCCTCCCTTGAGGGCTAAAAGGGGGGATCCCCCCTAAGTCCCAAACACCATTTTTTAGTCGTTCTTTCGAAAAAAAATTACACCAAACTCTCTAGCGTGCTCTGACAAATCGATTGTAAAAAACCTAAGGACCGAAAGACTATCTCAAGGCCAAAAGGCCGGCCGAGCCACGAGATGCCCTACACCTCCGGGCTACGGCACTCCCTCACCACCTTTTTCCTGAGGGACAACTTAGGCTCCGAGGAAGTTTTTTGTAAGAAATATGTGAAAGGTCCTAATATGGCTAGAGGGGGGGTGAATAGCCTATTTAAAAATCTACAAATCAACTAGAGCAATTTGATTAGTATGACAAATAGCGTAAAGCAAACTTGCTCTAGCTCTACAAGGGTTGCAAGCCACCTATCCAACAATTCTAGTTGCAAAGAATACTTAGGCACACAAACTAGCTATGTAATTACTCACTAAGAGCTCTCAACCTTGCTACTCTAAAGAGCTCAACTAGATGAATGTAAATAATAAAGCAAGCTCTCAATTCTAATTACACTAAAGAGCTTGTATCAACTAGTTCGCAAGAATGTAAATGAGTGAGTAGAGTGATTATACCGACGTGTAGGGGATGAACCAATCACAAGATGAATATATAGCCAATCACCGGGAGAATGACAAAGAAGAGAGACAATCGATTTTCTCCCGAGGTTCACGTGCTTGCCAACACGCTACGTCCCCGTTGTGTCGACCAACACTTGGTGGTTCGGCGACTAAGAGGTGTTTCACAAACCTCGTCCACACGATTGGACACCGCAAGAACCAACCCACAAGTGAGGTAACTCAATGACACGAGCAATTTACTAGAGTTACCTTTTGGCACTCCGCCGGGGAAGGTACAACTCCCCTCACAATCACCAAAGGCGGCCACGAACAATCACCAACTCGTGCCGATCCTCCACCGCTGCTCCAACCGTCTAGGTGGTGGCAACCACCAAGAGAAACAAGCGAAATCCGCAGCGCAACACGAATACCAAGTGCCACTAGATGCAATCACTCAAGCAATGCACTTGGATTCTCTCCCAATCTCACAATGATGATGGATCAATGATGGAGATGAGTGGGAGGACTTTGGCTAAGCTCACAAGGTTGCTATGTCAATGAAAAAATGCAAGAGCACACCCTTGAGCCGGCCATGGGGCTATAAATAGAGCCCCCATCAAATAGAGCCGTTATACCCCTTCACTGGGCAAAACGCGCTCTGACCGGACGCTCCGGCCATACTGACCGGACGCTGGCCCTCAGCGTCCGGTCGCCCGATGGACGCCACGCGTCACCAGCTTCAAACACAGTTCGTCAGATTCCAACGGCTACGAGACTGACCGGACGCTCCGGTCAAAACTGACCGGACGCTGAAGCCCCAGCGTCTGGTCGTTTCCAGTAAGCTCCCCGAGGCATATTTTTCCGACCGGACGCGTCCGGTCCATCTTGACCGGACGCAGACCAGCGTCCGGTGCTCAATCCCAGTGACTGTGCCGTCTGACCGCTCGACCGGACGCAGCCCTTCAGCGTCCGGTCGCTGAGTGACCCAGCGTCCGGTCAGTAGACCGACGCCAGCATCATTTCTACTAACTCCATTTCAACTCTAACTTCTTCACCCTTGCTTAAGTGTGCCAACCACCAAGAATTTTGCATCCGGCGCAATAGAAAATAGACATTTCATTTTCCCGAAAGCGCCGAATCCCGCCTCGCAAGCTCGGTGGGAGGGAGAGAGGGACCCAAACCCATCTCAACCCTGCAAACACCTTGTGCACATGTGTTAGCATATTTTCACAAATGTTAACAAGGGTGTTAGCACTCCACTAGATCCTAAATGCATATGCAATGAGTTAGAGAATCTAGTGGCACTTTGATAACCGCATTCCGATACGAGTTTCACTCCTCTTAATAGTACGGCTATCTATCCTAAATGTGATCACACTCACTAAGTGTCTTGATCACTAAAACAAAATGGCTCCTACATTTTATACCTTTGCCTTGAGCCTTTTGTTTTTCTCTTTCTTCTTTTCCAAGTTCAAGCATTTGATCATCACCATGCTATCACCATTGTCATGATCTTCGTCATTGCTTCATCACTTGGAGTAGTGCTACCTATCTTATAATCACTTTGATAAACTAGGTTAGCACTTAGGGTTTTATCAATTAACCAAAACCAAACTAGAGCTTTCAATCTCCCCCTTTTTGGTAATTGATGACAACCCTTATACAAAGATATGAATTAAAGTTCATTTGAATCCATGTTGCTTGCCCAAGCATATTTACTATGTGTAAAGGATATAGGCAAGTTTCATGAACTCCATATGGTAGTAATTGCTCCCCCTACATATGTGCTAAGAGTTTGGATTGTAGCTTTGCACATATGCTTAGATAGGAAATATAGGAGTCAATTTCTACCAAATGATGCTAAGGTATAAGAGATGGACCTTTGAAGCGTGATACCAATCGGAGTGCACCAATATACCATCCTTAGCACCATTAGTAACTAGACATATACAAGAACTAGAATACCCCATGAGATCAACATTATATGCAAGGGTCTAGTTTCTATAGAAAGAACATAAGTCTAGTTACTTAGCCTATGCATGCTAGTTTTTCATTTCAATATTCAAACCTACAACTAGCATACACCACACAAGCATGGATGTATGGAATTAAAACTTATGCCATGCAAACAAACATATGTAATGCTCATTCAAATGCACCATACAAGTTTATGAGCTTGCTCCCCCTACTTGTGTGCTCAAAATTTTAATTGATCACTTTCCTTTAGCATATCTCTCCCCTTATGTCCAATACTCCCCTATCACTCATATCTTTGTTTCTCTCCCCCTTTGTCAACAATTAGCACAAAAGGTGAGCTTAAATTATGGATAGGTTGGGGTGAAACCATGTGAAATAAGGATCATTGTCCCAAATTGGTTCAATCTAGATTACTTGCAAAAGATATTTAACTCGGTTTGATCCAAGGACAAGCTTCTTCACACCTCCAAATAAGGGTTATCTTGTACCATGTTGAGTTAAACACTTATAGCTCATTTTCTAAATCAAACACTAGGTTTACAAGCCCACAAACAAGTCATATGCTACCACTAGATCATTTCAAACATACAAGCAATAGTGGTACCATATAAGCATCAAATTCATTTGATTTTTATGAATGAGCCTAGGACATGATAGGAATGACTAGATGCACTAAACAAGTCCTTAGTAATGAATGGATGACATGTCAATCAACTTTACCTTGCTTTGCTCGAAGGAGAGGCATGTTATATAATGGGGGTGCATCAACACATATTGGAGAAGTCAAGTATGTTCAATTCATTCCTTAGCTTGCAAAACCTCTTCTCATCAAGTGGCTTGGTGAATATGTCGGCAAGTTGATCTTCGGTGCCCACACTCTCTATGCAAATGTCCCCTTTTTGTTGGTGATCTCTTATGAAATGATGGCGGACATCTATATGCTTTGTTCTTGAGTGTTGAACCGGGTTGTTGGTGAGCTTCACGGCACTTTCATTGTCACATAGCAATGGCACTTGCTTGAACTTGATTCCAAAGTCACTCAAAGTAGCCTTCATCCAAAGTAATTGAGCACAACAACTACCGGCCGAAATGTACTCCGCTTCGGCGGTTGAAAGTGCTACACTATTTTGCTTCTTTGATGACCAAGATACAAGTGATCTTCCCAATAGTTGACATGTGCCCGATGTGCTCTTTCTCTCAACTTTGCATCCCGCATAATCAAAATCCGAATATCCAATCAACTCAAATCTTGCTCCTTTGGGATACCATAATCCAACATGTTGTGTATGCTTCAAGTATCTCAATATTCTCTTTGTTGCCTTCAAATGACTTTCTCTTGGTGAGGCTTGAAATCTTGCACACATGCATACACTAAACATCACATCCGGTCTTGATGCGGTCACATAGAGTAGACTTCCAATCATAGACTGATACATCTTTTGATCCACCATGTTGCCACTAGCATCACTATCTAAGCTTCCACTTGTCCCCATTGGTGTACTAATAGATTTGCTCTCATCCATTTCAAACTTCTTGAGCATGTCCTTGATATACTTGCCTTGACTAACAAATGTGCCATTCTTCATTTGCTTGATTTGAAGACCAAGGAAGTAACTAAGTTCTCCAATCATAGACATCTCAAACTCACTTGCCATCATCTTGCCAAACTCCTCACAAAATTCTCGATTTGTTGATCCAAAAATGATGTCATCAACATAGATTTGCATTACAAACAACTCATTTCCAAGCTTCTTGGTGAAGAGAGTGGTGTCAACCTTACCCATCTTGAATCCCTTAGAGAGTAGGAAATCCCTCAATCTCTCATACCATGCTCTAGGTGCTTGTTTCAATCCATACAAAGCCTTTCTCAATTTGAAGACATGGTTGGGTTTCTTTTCATCTTCAAAACCGGGAGGTTGCTCAACATACACTAGCTCATTGATGTACCCATTGAGAAATGCACTTTTCACATCCATTTGGTACAACTTGATGTTGTGGGCACATGCATAAGCTAGCAAGATCCTAATTGCTTCCAATCTTGCAACCGGGGCATATGTTTCTCCAAAGTCAAGACCTTCAACTTGAGTGTAACCTTGAGCCACTAATCTTGCTTTGTTCCTTATCACTATCCCATCTTGATCTTGCTTGTTCCGAAAGACCCACTTGGTTCCAATCACATTATGACCCTTAGGCCTCTCAACTAACTCCCATACTTGGTTTCTTGTGAAGTTGTTTAGCTCTTCATGCATAGCATTGACCCAATCAACATCATTCAAAGCTTCATCTATCTTCTTAGGCTCAATGGATGACACAAATGAGAAGTGCTCACAAAATGATGCCAATCTTGATCTTGTTTGCACACCTCTTGAAATATCACCAATGATAGTGTCCAATGGATGATCTCTTGCAACATTGGTTGGTTGAAGCACTTGCACTTGATTGCTAGCATTTGATTGAACACTTGGTTGAGATGATGAACTAGCCATTTGTTGATCTTGCACATTGCCATTACTAGTACTTGCTTGGATTTGATCATGAGAACCATTAGCTTGCACATTTGAGTTAGAGTACACTTGATTCTTGTCATCTTCAATATCAATCACCTCTCTAGGCCTTATATCACCAATGTCCATGTTCTTCATTGCATTGACCAATTGAGTGCCTCTTACATCATCTAGATTCTCATCTTCCTCTTGGGAACCATTTGTTTCATCAAATTCCACATCATGAACCTCCTCAAGAGTACCACTAGCCAAATTCCAAACTCTATAAGCCTTGCTAGTAGTGGAGTAACCAAGCAAGAAACCTTCATCATATTTCTTTTCAAACTTGCTCAATCTAGTGCCTTTCTTCAATATATAGCATTTACAACCAAAGACGCGAAAGTATGCTATGTTAGGCTTTCTTCCATTCAATAGCTCATAGGGTGTCTTCTCCATCATGGGGTGACAATAGAGTCGGTTGCTATAATAGCAAGCCGTGTTGATTGCTTCGGCCCAAAATGAATGACTCACATTGTACTCACTCAACATTGATCTTGCCATATCAATCAAGGTTCTATTCTTTCTTTCAACTAGCCCATTTGATTGAGGAGTATACTTGGCCGAGAATTGATGTCTAATTCCAAATTCATCACATAACTCATCAACTCTAGTGTTCTTGAATTCACTACCATTGTCACTTCTAACTTTCTTGATTGTTGTTTCAAACTCATTATGAATGCCTTTGACAAATGATTTGAATGTTGCAAACACATCACTCTTATCAACAAGAAAGAACACCCATGTGTATCTAGTGAAATCATCCACAATCACAAATCCATATTTATTTCCACCAATGCTAGTGTATGTGGTTGGTCCAAACAAATCCATATGCATCAACTCAAATGCCTTAGATGTGCTCATCATACTCTTCTTAGGATGTGTGTTACCAACTTGCTTTCCGGCTTGACATGCACTACATAGCTTATCCTTCTCAAATGTGACATCTTTCAAGCCTCTAACTAAGTCATGCTTAATCAATTTGTTCAATTGTTTCATTCCAACATGACCAAGCCTTCTATGCCATAACCAACCCATGCTAGACTTAGTGATCAAACATGTTGACAATTGAGCTTCTCTAGCATTGAAATCAACCAAGTATAGATTCTCATATCTAAATCCTTTGAATATCAAGTTAGAGCCATCTACACTTATGATCTCTACATCATCCACACCAAATATGCACTTGAAACCAAGATCACACAACTGAGCTACCGACAATAAGTTGAAGTTCAAGCTCTCTACTAGTAGCACATTGGAAATGCTCAAGTCATTGGATATTGCAATCTTACCAAGCCCTTTGACCTTGCCTTTGCCATTGTCACCAAATGTGATACTATCAATCCCATTGCTCTTGCTTTTATTGATTGAATTGAACATTCTTGAATCACCGGTCATGTGTTGTGTGCACCCACTATCAAGCACCCAATGCCTTCCTCCGGCTTTATAATTTACCTACAAAAGAAGATCAATTCTTTTTAGGTACCCAAACTTGCTTGGGTCCTTGTAGGTTAGTCACCAAGGTCTTTGGTACCCAAATGGCCTTCTTCTTTGGGCCCACAATTGGTGTACCAATGAACTTAGCCTTCACACCATTGGCACCCTTATAAAGCATGTAACAAGAATCAAATTTGATTGAGGATACATTAGGTAGCTTGTTCTTGTTAGTCTTGCAATTTTGCTCTATATGCCCAACTTGCTTGCATCTATTGCAAAACCGACCATTGCCCTTCACAAAGCTAGCTTTGGGAGTGACAAAGGCCGCCTTGCCTTTCTTGGGGGTATAGCCTAATCCCTCTTTGTTGAGAGAAAACCTTTGGCTACCCAAGCACTTTAGCAAGCGGGCATCTCCACCATAGGCATTGCCTAAGGCACGAGTGAGCTCATTCACCTCCTTCTTGAGGGTCTCATTTTCCACCGCTAGTGATGTATCATTCATAGGTGGAGTGAAAGTGGTAGTGCTACAAGAAGTGTTAGTGGGAGCAATACCAATAGGCTTATAAGTAGATTCATTAATAAGATCACATGTTAGTCCCACATCACATGTAACTATCACTTGCTCCTCCTTGGCTTCCACCTTCTTGACTTGCTCAATGAGAGAGGAATGAGCTTTTTCAAGCTTTGAGTGAGCTTTGCCAAGCTTCTCATGGGCATCCATTAGCCCCTCATGAGTGGCATTGAGCTCATCAAAGGATTGCTCAAGAAATTTGACTTTCTTGTTCAATTCCTTACATTCCTTTCTCTTCATCTCAAAGCAAGTATGCACTTGCTCACACATGTCCATGAGCTCCTCCTTGGAGTACTCATCATCATCATCATCACTCCTACAAGCATCACTTTCACATTCATCATCATCACTCACATCATATTTTACCTTGGTAGGTTTTGCCATGAGGCACGTCGATGGAGTATCGAAGATAGAGGGCTTGTTGTTGATGGCGATGCTTGCTAGAGCTCTCTTGATAGATTTCTTGTCATCATCACTAGAGCTATCACTATCCGAAGAGCCATCACTATCCCAAGTGACTACATAGCCTCCACCCTTCTTCTTCTTTTGAAAGGTCATCCTCTTCTCCCTCTTCTCCTTCTTTTCTTTCTTGTCTTTCTTGTGTTTGTTCTTCTCATCTTCATCATTGTCACTATTGTAAGGACAATTGGCTACCACATGATCGGGACTCTTGCAATTATAGCATCTTCTCACATATTCTTTGCTCTTGGTATGATCTCTTCTTTTTCTTGCACCATAGCCTTTCTTCTTCATGAACTTGCCCATCTTGCGCACAAAGAGAGCCATAGCTTCATCATCAATATCACTAAGATCCTCATCATCACTTGACTCTTTCTTTGATTTGCCCTTGTTCTTGTATGATGATGAGCTAGCCTTGAATGCTACACTCTTCTTCTTCTTGTCCTCATCTTCCTTCTTGTCCTCCTTGTCATCCCCCTCCCTTTCCACACGGTATGTCTCTTGTGTCATGACTTCACCTAGTACTTGGTTGGGGGTGATCTCCTTTAATCCTCCTCTTATGATTAGCATTCTCAACATTTCAAACCTTGGAGGTAGACTCATCAAGAACCGATGAGAGACATCATCATTCTTGATCTTTTCTCCCAAAGCCTTCAAATCATTGACAATGACTTGCAAGCGATGGAACATCTCCGGTATGCTCTCATCATCTTTCATCTTGAAACCTATCAACTTGTTCTTGAGAATATATAACTTGGCACTCTTCACCTCCGGTGTGCCCTCATAGGTTTCCTCCAATCTCCTCCACACTTCATTTGCTCTTTCACAATCCTTGATTTGCTCAAACACCTTTGGATCAAGGGCATTGTATAGGGTGTTGAGAGCCATTGTATTGCATTGCTTGTTAGACTTATCTTGGTTGGTGGGATTGTCGGGATTAATGATAGCATAATCATTCTCGGTTACATCCCATACTTGATCATTGATTGAACCAAGATACACACTTATCTTTCTCTTCCAATAATCATAGCTTGTGCCATCAAAGAATGGTGGTTTGCCCCCCACATGGTTGAACACAACTTGAGCCATAATTTGACACCGAGGTTGTTAAGCCTTCAATCAAACGGTGACCACGGCTCTGATACCACTTGAAAGGTCCTAATATGGCTAGAGGGGGGGTGAATAGCCTATTTAAAAATCTACAAATCAACTAGAGCAATTTGATTAGTGTGACAAATAGCGTAATGCAAACTTGCTCTAGCTCTACAAGGGTTGCAAGCCACCTATCCAACAATTCTAGTTGCAATGAATACTTAGGCACACAAACTTGCTAAGTAAATACTCACTAAGAGCTCTCAACCTTGCTACTCTAAAGAGCTCAACTAGATGAATGTAAATAATGAAGCAAGCTCTCAATTCTAATTACACTAAAGAGCTTGTATCAACTAGTTTGCAAGAATGTAAATGAGTGAGTAGAGTGATTATACCGACGTGTAGGGGATGAACCAATCACAAGATGAATATATAGCCAATCACCGGGAGAATGTCAAAGAAGAGAGACAATCGATTTTCTCCCGAGGTTCACGTGCTTGCCAACACGCTACGTCCCCGTTGTGTCGACCAACACTTGGTGGTTCGGCGGCTAAGAGGTGTTTCATAAACCTCGTCCACACGATTGGACACCGCAAGAACCGACCCACAAGTGAGGTAACTCAATGACACGAGCAATTTACTAGAGTTACCTTTCGGCACTCCGCCGGGGAAGGTACAACTCCCCTTACAATCACCGGAGATGGCCACGAACAATCACCAACTCGTGCCGATCCTCCACCGCTGCTCCAACCGTCTAGGTGGTGGCAACCACCAAGAGAAACAAGCGAAATCCGCAGCGCAACACGAATACCAAGTGCCTCTAGATGCAATCACTCAAGCAATGCACTTGGATTCTCTCCCAATCTCACAATGATGATGGATCAATGATGGAGATGAGTGGGAGGACTTTGGCTAAGCTCACAAGGTTGCTATGTCAATGAAAATGTGCAAGAGTTCTCCCTTGAGCCGGCCATGGGGCTATAAATAGAGCCCCCATCAAATAGAGCCGTTATACCCCTTCACTGGGCAATACGCGCTCTGACCGGACGCTCCGGTCATACTGACCGGACGCTGGCCCTCAGCGTCCGGTCGCCCGATGGACGCCACGCGTCACCAGCTTCAAACACAGTTCGTCAGATTCCAATGGCTACGAGACTGACCGGACGCTCCGGTCAAAACTGACCGGACGCTGAAGCCCCAGCGTCCGGTCGTTTCCAGTAAGCTCCTCGAGGCATGTTTTTCCGACCGGACGCGTCCGGTCCATCTTGACCGGACGCAGACCAGCGTCCGGTGCTCAATCCCAGTGACTGTGCCGTCTGACCGCTCGACCGGACGCAGCCCTTCAGCGTCCGGTCGCTGAGTGACCCAGCGTCCGGTCAGTAGACCGACGCCAGCATCATTTCTACTAACTCCATTTCAACTCTAACTTCTTCACCCTTGCTTAAGTGTGCCAACCACCAAGAATTTTGCATCCGGCGCAATAGAAAATAGACATTTCATTTTCCCGAAAGCGCCGAATCCCGCCTCGCAAGCTCGGTGGGAGGGAGAGAGGGACCCAAACCCATCTCAACCCTGCAAACACCTTGTGCACATGTGTTAGCATATTTTCACAAATGTTAACAAGGGTGTTAGCACTCCACTAGATCCTAAATGCATATGCAATGAGTTAGAGAATCTAGTGGCACTTTGATAACCGCATTCCGATACGAGTTTCACTCCTCTTAATAGTACGGCTATCTATCCTAAATGTGATCACACTCACTAAGTGTCTTGATCACTAAAACAAAATGGCTCCTACATTTTATACCTTTGCCTTGAGCCTTTTGTTTTTCTCTTTCTTCTTTTCCAAGTTCAAGCATTTGATCATCACCATGCTATCACCATTGTCATGATCTTCGTCATTGCTTCATCACTTGGAGTAGTGCTACCTATCTCATAATCACTTTGATAAACTAGGTTAGCACTTAGGGTTTCATCAATTAACCAAAACCAAACTAGAGCTTTCAATATGTTCAGAGATGAGACAGAGGGCAGAGGCTCGGAAATATAATAAAAATGATTAAAAAGCATAGACGCATAAGTACTTTAAAAAAGGCCTCGACAGCCACAAGCGTTACGGTACAATAATCACCCTAATCCATTTACATGGCCCCTATTGGCCCAGGTCAAGGCTCAAGGTCGCCAATGTCGGCGGACGGTGTCAGAGGAACCACCTCCTCTTCAAACAGCTTGGCCAGCGCCGTGCCGGGGCCCTTAGCCGCCTCCACCAGCTTTGTGACCTCCTCATCGGCCTCCTCGTCATCCTCAGCCAAGACGTAGCCGTCGCTGATGGCCCCAAGGTCAATGTTGGCGTAGTGCGAGGAGACGACGGCCAGGGCGTGCTTGACGCCCGTGTGCAATGCCCCCCAGAGTCGCTCACGCACTTGGCCGCTCAACGCGATCAAGCGGCTCCCAAGGGAGCTGCCTGACTCGACCCCCTCAACCTCTAGGGTCTCGCAAGCGGTACGGGTGGCACTCTACAGTGCGTTGTGCTCCCCGATCTTAGCCTCGAGCACCACCTGCACTTCGATAGAGGCCTCAGCTGCCCGAGAGACCTCCTTCTCCAACCCTACGCCAAGACAAGCAAGATGGGGTTAAGCACAAAAGAAAATAAGCCGAACAGGGGCGAAGGCCTATGGGACTCACCCTCGGCTTTCTCTTTCCAGCGTTGGACCTCGACTCGAGAGGCCTCGGCCGCTCTAGAAGCCTCCCTCTCTAGCTCTACATCACATCGGGGAGTTAGGGGTCAAACTCAAGAAGAACAAATAAAACAAGAGGCGCGGCTCAACAGGACTCACCCTTGGCTTTTTTCTTCCAGCCTAAGGCCTCGACCTAGGAGGCCTTGGCCACTTTGAGGGCCTCTGCCAGGGCGCCTTTCATCAGCAGGTGCGCGCCCTGCTCTATCCCCAGCTGCCTAGTGATGGCCTTGGCAGAGGCCATCGCTTCTTCAGCCCGGGACCTAAAGGTGACCCGTTCACCGGCCACCCAGGTCAGCTCCTCCTCCACCTCCGCGCTCCGCACTGATAGAAGCTCGTTGGCATGGACGAGCAGGTCCTTCTACCGCTAGAGCTAGTCCTAGATGTCCCTCTCTCGCAGGAGGAACATCGACTTCCCAAGGGACCAGGCCTCGAGCTCCTGGATAGGCAGAATGGACGTCAAGTACTACGAGAAAACTAGGATAAAGATGACACAGCATCGGGAAAGAAAGCGCACACCTGGGCAACCTCAGGCAGATCGTCAGCCACGATGGACAGCGTTGTTCGCAGCGACCGCTCCGCCAGCTGGCGAAATTGCTCGAAGGAGCTCCAGCGCCTCCCTTTGGCCGTGTCCTCAAGGGCGAACAGAGGCTCCCCCTTAGGGTCGTCCTGGCTCCGCCACAAGACATGCGGGTGATCCCACCCATGAGGCTCAGGTTGTACCCAGACGAGGGCCAAGCTTCCCTCGCCAGAGGTCGGAACTGGCTGCTTTGCAGTGCTGGCCGCCTCGGCAACCGCCACCTCCTTCCCCCAGGAAGTATCATCAGAGGAGATTGAATGGACCTCCACTTCCCGGGCGCTCTCCTGCGATAGCGGTGGACCTTGGACCAGGGGCGGTACTGAGGCTTGCCCCACCTCCGTCTCCACTTCCTGGGCCGCCGGCTCCATCGCGCCCACGTCGACCTCCGCCGCCTCAGTCTCGGTGGTCCTAGGGGCTCCAACCTCCGCCACCTCGGCCTCGGTGGTCCTGGATGCCCTAGCCTCCGTCGCCTCGGCCTCGGAGGTCTTAGGGGCCCTGACCTCGCCCTCGGTGGCCTCAGCGACTGAGGGCGCCTCGGCCCCATCTAACTCGCGGGCCTTGGCCTCGAGGGACGTAGGCGCCTCATCCCCCGCTCGTTGCGAGGCCACCTCAGTAGCCTCTCCTTGGGCATCCGACGCTTCGGGTCGACCTTGGCCGAGGCCACGCCACGCTGTATGGCGGCTTGCGCCTCCATCACCCATTGGGCGGTGGAACTGGCGCTCACCTTGAGCGCCTTATGTGGCACCAGGGTGGGTGCTTCCTCCTGACGCTTTGAGCTAAAGGTAAACACTCACAAGGTCAGCATACTACCAAGGGACAAGCGAGAGATGCTGCAACTTCACTGACAAGACACTTACCTCGAACGGGGACACAACTGCTTCTACACCGCATCCCTTGTCCTCCACAACGGCGGTGGCAGCGGTGGCGCCACAGCCTCCATGTCCGCTGGTGCCGGCCGGCCCTTGCCGAACTCCGGTGCCCCCTTGACCCTCTGCGGAGGTGGTTGCATTGCCCCCATCGCTGCCTGCTCCACCTCCGCCGTCGAGCCCACCAGGCTGACGGTGCGCTTCCCCAACGCCCGTGCCTTGGGTGCGTCGGCCTCGGCCCTAGGGCGGGTAATCGCTAGCCCTGAGGCATCCTATCCCCCTCCTCCTGGAGACGCCGGGCCGCTCATTGACGCCCCAGGCGCAGTCCCCCTAACGTCAGGGAGATGGTCCAGGGGAACCCGCCCCGCCTCGCCCTCGTCGTCGTCGCTCGAGGAATCTGACAACGACAGCGACGGAGACGCCTCCACCAGGAGACCGTCATGCCTTTGCTGCTGACAATGTTTCTCCAGCTCCTCGCGCTCAAGGTTCTTCCTCTTGCGTCTTGCCTCCTCGGTGTCCTTCCGCTTCTTCTGCGCCTCAGCATGCGCCTTGTTCACCGCCCGCCGCTCTGTGTCCTCGGGAACGGGCCATGGGGAGGCTCGCACATCCCTCATCCCCTATAGGAATAGCGAACACAAATAAGGGAATAGGAAACTATGAGGAACGAGGAGGCCTCGGGGGCTATAGCGGTGTGTGACTTACCAGAGAGAGGTACCCCCACGACGAGCGCATCAGGAACGGGGCCAGGCCACTGCTCCTCAGCCGCCCCTCCACCGTCTCTCTCACCCGACATAGAATCTCCTCGTCGAAGAGGGCGACGGCGAAAAACCGAACACCATCGATTGGCTTGTCTGGTGTCATCTCGAACAGGCGCTGCCACCGAGCCATCAGTGGCAGCACCCTCCAGCGGTGGAAGGCCGCCACGACCACAGCCGCCGTAAGGCCGCGGCTGCGCAGCGCCTCCAAGAACGGTCGTAGCTTGGGCTGATCAACCACTGGGACGCCGTACCTCCACTTCTCCGGCTGGCTCTCCACGACCTGCTCGGTATAAGGGGGGAGTCTGCCATCGTCGTTGCGGAGGTAGAACCAGCTGTTGTACCAACGACGGTTGGACAATGCGAGCTGGGCCAGGATGTAGAGGAGCTGCCATTCTTGGTGCACTTGGAAAGTGTAGCCGCCAGCCCTCGTCGCCTTTCGTGTGCCTGTCGTGCCCGTCGGATTGGTGGTAAGCCCCGCCCAAAAGAGGTGGAGCCATAGCTCCCAGTGGGGGGCAATGCCCAGGTACCCCTCTTAGACGGTGATGAAGATGGCCGTCTACGCGATGGAGTTAGGGTTGAAGTTGTGGAGCTCCACGCCATAGTAGTGCAGGAGCGCCCGCATGAACTGGTCTACTGGTAGGTCGAGATAGCGCTCATGGAAGGCCATGAAGTTCACGATGTAGCCATCGCGTGGCCTCGGCTCTGGCTCGCCCCCCGGAGTGATCCACTCCGGTCTGTTGGGGTCGGTAACTGGGCAGAGGAGGCCATTATTGACAAGCGACTGCAGTGTTGCCGGAGACACATCGAACTGACCCCAAGGGTCCGCCTCAATGACAACAGCGTCGCCGGCCATGGATGCAGTGGAGAAGGTGGCTACGGTGGTAAGGCGAGCTCTCGCTATCCCTCTATCTCTCTCTCTTCTTCTCCCCGGCGCTTTCTGCTCTTAGCAACGGTTCGAGGGCAGAAAAGGTGAATGCAGGCAAGGTAAGGAGGAAAGGGGCAAGGTTCGTCACGTATTTATGCAAGAAAGGGGCGAAACAGATGGGCGATGAAACCAGGGAAGTTTCCCTCAGATCTAGCGCAGCTAATCCGGATCCGATTAAACCGCCCACACGCCCACCTTTTCCTTATTAATCACGCACGCACAATAACGTCCCATCCGCTGACATCGTGTCGCATCCGACCACAGCGATGGTAGGCACCGTTCCGTCTCCCCAAGAAAACCGCCTCAAAAGGCGTGCCTGCCGTTGTTAGCCGATGGGAGGGGAATATCCCCCGCCTGATTCCTTTCAGACTAAGGAACTGAGCACCGAGCCCGCTACGGTCTAGGGTTTGAAGGCTAGGCCCCCGAGGGTCTCGACAGCCGCCCTCATGACAACAGAGTCAGGGATGACTATGGGTGAGCCTGTACATGGCTGAGGCCCGAGCAAGCGATCGCTCGGGATGCCCTAAGTCATGTCCAAGATCAGAAGGGAGGTCTCTGAATGGGATCCCACCATAGGGAGACACCGAGCCCTCGGGGCCAATTGAACGGCCCTAGGACCCACTAGAGAAGCCCTCTGGTACTTTTGGAGTGCATCTCTAGACCACTTGTCGACCCCTATCGAATGGGGCACAGGCCTCCACTTAGACTTACCCGATAACAGCTCACCGGAGGTGTCACTGCTCGCGCCCACCGAGGGTAGCCTGGCATACTCCACCCCTCTTTCCGAACGAAAAGGATGCGTGAGGGCCGCACAAAAAAGACAGGAAAACTCCTGATCACCCTCTTGCTCCGCGCAGAGGCTCGGGGGCTCTCCCTGCATATACACCGAGGCCCAGCAACCCGAACTCACACTCGGGGGCTCGGCAAAACGCGATAAAGGGCACCGAGCCTGTTACGATCCAGGGATTCAAAGGCTGGGCCCCCGAGGGTTTCGACAGCCGCCCTAGGACAATAGAGTCAGGGATGACTATGGGTGAGCCCGTACATGGCCGAGGCCCAAGCAAGCGATTGCTCGGGATGCCCTAAGTCATGTCCGAGACCAGCAGAGAGGTCTCTGAATGGGATCCCATCGCAGGGAGGCACCGAGCCCCTGGGGCCAATCGAACGGCCCTGGGACCTACTAGAGAAGCCCTCTGGTATTTTTGGAGTGCGTCTCTAGACCACTTGTCGACCCCTATCGAATGGGGCATGGGCCTCCACTTGGACTTACCCGATAACAGCTCACCAGAGGTGTCACTGCTCGCGCCCACTGAGAGTAGCCTGGCATACTTCACCCCTCCTTTCGAACGAAAAGGATGCGTAAGGGCCACACAAAAAAGACAGGAAAACTCCTGATCGCCCTCTTGCTCCGCGCAGAGGCTCGGGGGCTCTTCCTACAACCAAGCCGAGACCTAGCGACCCGAACTCACACTCGTGGGCTCGGCAAACGCGATAAAACCCCTCACTCAAACACATGAAAAGCCCCTAGAGGAATAAATCCATTCCTCTAGGGCCTCGGAGGCTACACCCAGTGGATGCGCTCGCGCGCACCCACCGAGGCCTCGAGTATGAAACACCCTTCTGCCAGGAGCTACCGTAAGCCAAGTCTCATCAAAACCTCGAGAAGAGCACTCACGCTCTCCCCAAGGCTCGAGGGCTACTGTCGGGTACCATAAAAAGGGGTCCCCTAAGCAAAAACCAAAAAAATCGCTTATACCCTGTAAAAATCAAAGCCAAGAGACAACCACCAGCAAATCCCCACCTTATCCGAGGCTCAGATGGGCCGCCCGGCCCACCTCGAACAAAATCCGGGCCCACCTGAAGCGGGCTCGGCCCAAAATAAAACCATGAGGCCTCGGACGGGGTACCGATTCTCCATCTCGCTCGAGGCCCCGCACGTAAGGTCTCGGACGGGGTACCGATTCTCCGTCTCGCTCGAGGCCCCGCACGTAAGGCCTCGGATGGAGTACCGATTCTCTGTCTTGCTCGAGGCCCCGCACGTAAGGCCTCGGACAGGGTATCGATTCTCCGTCTCGCTCGAGGCCCCGCACGTAAGGCCTCAGACGGGATACCGATTCTCCGTCTCGCTCGAGGCCCCGCACGCAAGGCCTCGAACGGGGTACCGATTCTCCAACTCGCCTGAGGCCCCACCCGTGAGGCCTCGAATGAGGTGCCGATTCTCCGCCTCGCTCAAGGCCGGCTCGGCAACAACCCCATCGCCTCCGCCTTGACCGATTTCTTCGACAGGACGTCACGTCCAACCAACGCGGCCAACCACTCCCGCAACGTCAGCCGAATGACGGCTCGACACAGCGGAGTGACCGACGAGATGGGAGTCGCATCGACGCCATGCCATCTGAGATAGGACAGGGTAGGGGTTATCGGCCGCTGTGCTCGGCGCTATGCCCACGACCGACGCCCGTGCTGCACTGTGTTGCCTAACCCCATCTGCTCCAAGGACAGCGCGGCGTGGAGAGTCATGTCTGGGTCCCTGTAGCCTCGGAATCAGTGTACATGACCAAATGCTCCCTCCGAGCCTCGGCCATCCGCTTCGGGGTCTCGGTAGCCTCGGGATTCGCGGCCGCCAAGCCCCCCACGATGGTTCAGCCTCGGCATCGACTGGGCCTCGGCTCTCTACGTTGTCAACATACAGCGATCGGCACGTCGTTTACAGTATGTGCCATGCCCTATGTCAAGCCATCACAGGAGCTCCCACGTCGCACAGGATCGGGTATGACCGGCGCGTCGCTCCAGTACACCAAGGACAAGATCGCTCCATCGACCATGTCGTCACAGTGACAAGCTACAGGGCACGGACACACCGCCTCCGCTCACAAAACGCCACGCAGCGTACACATGTATCGCCCCTGTCTCCCCCTTCGACTATAAAAGGGAGTGGCCGAGGCCGTTTCTAGACACGCATAGACGAACTCACGAAACACAGACGCACACACAGGCGGAGACATCACTCAGACAGACACACGCGCAAGCAACGCGCAACACTCTGTAATACGTACGCTCCCTCACAGCAAGAGATCAACATCTCAAGCAATCCACACCGCTCCACACAGAGACCTGGGACTAGCTCCCTTTCTCGTCCAGCTTGTAAACCCCTACTACAAGCATCTCGATGCAAGGAATACAAGATCGCTCTATCAGACTGGACGTAGGGTACATATTGCCTGAACCAATATAAACCTTGTGTCTCTTTGCATCACTCTCCGGAATTAGGGGCACGCAGTACATTTTTACCAGTTGATTGAGGGCTCGCCGGTCAAAAACACCGACACTAGTATACGTAACCCTGCCGTTGGGTTTAAAACATCGAAAAAGAGTCTCTCATCTCCCATTCCTCTTCCTCCATTTCCCATTCCCCTCCAAACACGGGATAAGATTATCTCCTGTATTTCCCATTTCCCTGATCGGTTCCCTGTCCCACCCCACCTCTCATTCCCCTAATCCAAACGCCACCTCGGTGATGATGACGCAGCAGAATCATCCTGATATCATTCTGCTACACTGCTTGGGTTGAGAGACGGAACGGTAAGAGCGACGGCTGACGGGAACTGGGAAGGCATGGCGATGGGGTTGGAGGGCGGCGACTACGGCGCCTTCATGGAGAAATTCGAGCTGCTGCCTTCGCAATCTCAGCAGCAGCTCCCGCTTCACGGCCTCACCTTTGCTATCAAAGACATGTGAGCCCCTTCTCCCCCGATAATTTGATCAAGTTTTCGTTTAGAATTTTATCCTCAATTGCTGAAGGCGTGCTTATTTATTCTCTTCTTCTCCAGCTTCGACATCAGCGGCCGTGTCACTGGGTTCGGCAACCCGGACTGGGCGAGGACGCATGCCCCCGCCGGCGCCACCTCCCCCGTCGTCCTGGCGACGCTGGCCGCCGGCGCCATCAGCATCGGCAAGACCGTCATGGATGAGATGGCCTACAGGTGACGCCATGCCCATGCCTCCACCTGATACTCGTCTGACTTCGTTTGTAGCATCATATATATCTTGACTGCAATTGCATCAAGCTGACGAGGCCACTGACATTCACTTCAACTTTCACAGCATAAATGGGGAGAACGCGCACTACGGCACGCCGACTAATCCGTGCGCTCCCGATAGAGTTCCTGGAGGGTCCTCAAGTGGATCAGCTGTTGCAGTTGGCGCAAAACTCGTCGACTTCGCTCTGGGTCAGCAGTCCCTGCACCAGCCCTTGTCCTGGTTCCTCTAAATTCCTGATTATATTCTCAATCACAGGCTAGCAGCAAATTGATTTGCCTATCATTTCATTCCCCCTTGTCTAATGTAGGCACTGACACTGGAGGTAGTGTGAGGGTACCTGCTGCCTATTGTGGCATATTTGGACTCAGGCCTTCCCATGGATTGGTTTCGACAGAGAATGTCATTCCAATGTCACAGATGTTTGACACTGTTGGTGGGTAAATATTTCTCTCTTTTTTTCCCCTCGTAGATTCATCGCTTTCAACTTTCATGTCCTATTGCTGGCTGCTCCTGTATGAATTACGAAATTGAATCACACCTGTTGTACTACTTTTTACTTACTTATTTGGAAAATAAGTATGTTGTATTTGCTGTTGGTGTTAAGACTAATGCTGATATTCATATTGCATTTTACAGGGTGGTTTGCTAGAGATTTATCTACGTTATCTCGTGTAAGCAACGTGTTGTTGCCGATACCTGCTGACAACACTATCAAGCGACCAACTCATTTTACGATTCCTAAAGACTGTTTTGAAATCTTAGGCTCTTTGAATGACCACACATATCAGATTCTTAATGCATCAGTAGCTAAGAGATTTGGTAGTAAGTAATACTATGGACTCATAGCTTTAACCTTAATATTATGCTGCTTTCCCTAAAATATAAATCTTATCTGCTGTGGATGCCTTTATTGTCACAGATGATGCAGTAGACAATAGGAACCTTGGTGAGTTCGTCTCTAGCAATGTTCCGACTGTTGAGAAATTCATTAGCGACTTCTCCAGAAGCAAAGCACCATCTGTTCCTGCTCTATCTGTTATTTCATATGTCATGCGATGCCTCCAAAGGTTTCACTTACAACTTATTCAAACTATGTAGTAGCAGGGCAATAATACTAAATACTGTGTAATATTGACTATATAATTTATTATTCCCAAAATATTAAAATAAAAAGGTCATAAAGATATGCTTTCCCACCTTATTGTCCATAAAACACACTCTCCAATATCACAGTATGATATCCACATCTACACTTTGGAAGCATTCTTCTATCACTGGAGGGAGTAATTCATATAAATGGACCTGAAGTGGTATAGTTTGGCCTTGGCCAACAGTTTATAGATTGTTAATCAACATGAAGTTCTGCACTCAGCTCCTTGAGCTACCTATCTTGGATGAGGAAATTAAAACCTGAATATCCTTTTCAGGTCTGAATTCAAAGCTAACCATGCAGAGTGGGTCAACACTGTAAAGCCTAACCTAGGCCCTGGCATCCGAGAGCGGGTGTATGAAGCCATTGCATCAGAAGATGAACCCATGGAGGATTTTCATGTTCTGAAGACTGAATTCAAGTTGGCGCTATCTGCTCTTGTCAAGGTAACACAGGGAATTCCTCTGTACCAACTGCATTTGTAAATCAAAAACAAATGCATAATGTGTTGTTATTGGCTTGTCCCTCATCTGCAGGATGATGGGATCCTTGTGATACCGACAGTTCCTGGTTCTCCACCAAAGCTGCGCATGGAGGCTGTTGCATTAGAAAACTTCCGCGCAAGAGCATTTTCATTGCTGTCGATCGCCGGACTATCTGGGTTTTGCCAGGTATAAAGCTGCTGAACCTCGAATGGAATTCAGATACATTAATTAATGTTGCTGTGTTAATTGGTATTTATGTTGGGCATGGCTGCAGCTGAGCATTCCACTGGGAGTGCGCCATGGTGTTCCAGTGTCTGTCTCCCTAGTGGCATGCCATGGTGCGGACCATTTCCTCCTAAGTGTGGCTCAGGAGCTGTATGAGACGCTCAAAGAGGAGACCAAGAAAGCCTGGAGCTCACCAGACTCCTCTCTGAGCCATCAACCATGATTCATATGCAAAAAGTTCAGGTTCCATCGGTTCTCAGTCGCTCCGTGTCCTGCACGACTGCTTGTCGATCTAGTAGATATTGATTGATGTGGTACAGGTGTACTCGACCCATTTGTACGGAAGAGAAAATATGTTTTGCCACATAGGCACATACAGCGATTTGCTGCTTCTGTATGCATATGGTGTGATAAAGAGTATTTACTACAAATTCAGGCATGTTTGGAAATTGGATCACTGGACTGGAAAATGACAGCAGAAAGTCCAAAATTCGTGGCATGGGAGTTTGTGTGTGGAGAATTTGTGCATAAAAGAAAATGGTACATAAAACTGCAATATCAATACATGTGCGAGAAATGGACGAACTCAAAAGAAAATGGTACATAAAACCGCAACATCACTGTAGGAGAACTGTAGCACAGAGCCGGAGAAGCTCGGAATCACGGCTCCACCGGCTCCTCTTCTTAGTTCATTTTTTGCCTCGAAATCCAAAACGGCTCCGTGCTACAGTGATTTCACAGAGGAGCCGGAGCCCCTAGGAGCTATGCCAAACACAGCCAGACAATCCTGCCCGTTCCTTGTTTCGCTAGCGTCCATCGCGGCCGTACGTTACTTTGACTACCCACAACCCAGCCTCTCTCGCCGTCATTCCGACTGATGGGGCCCGCAGCCCAACCACCTGCACTTCGAGCGAGGCTCCGACGGCTGCATAGAAACTCCCCGCTTCCGGCCCTAAACCCTCGAGACTTTTCCCTACAAGCCATTATAAAAGTTTATAATTCCTTCTCTGCCACAGAAATTTTGGCTGCCCCTCCTCAGTCCATCGCGCAAAGTTTTCTGGTCCCGTGTGCCACTTCCGTGAGGTTAGAGCATGACGGCCGGTAACAGAGGGATACGATGACCGTTTTGCCCATGTGTCCAGGCGTCAGGAGCAGAATTTTGGACTTGCCCTTGACGCCACAAATTTGACAAACCAGTTACACAGATTCAGAAAGAGAAACCAGAACAACAAATTTGACAAACCAGTTACGAAAATTTCACAAACTATAACAGCATTTCACAAACCAGTAGACCAGACCATTGTTTTGGTCATGACATAGACCAGACCATTGTTTTGGGAGATCTTGTTTTGGTCATGCACAGACCACTGTTTTGGTCTTACAAAATGCAGGTTCTACATGAGTTACAAAATATCTGGAGTTTTGAGTCATCCCACAGACAACAACTAAATATCAAGCTTCCTTTTGCTTCTGGTATCCATAGCAGGACTATCTGGAGTTGTAGATACCTTGGCTCTTGTATTCATAGCAGAACTGTTAAGCTTCCTTTTCTTATTCACTGCTGTCTTGGATCTCCCTTTGTTCTCAGTTGTGTTGATATCGTCAGCAGTGTTGACATCGCCGCTAGTTATGACATCAATATCTAGGTTCCTGCTTTGCTCCTTCAGCTTGTCCACAATGTGTGGAAGTATCTTGCCCTGCATCTGCCTTGCAATCTTCCTTCTGTGGTTCCATTTAATTAATAACTTGTCTGATTGTATCAAGCAAGTCATCCAAATGCCTGCCTTTTCACCTTTAATCCAGTTGTTGAAGCTTTCAGCTAAATTATTTGTGACATAGTCTATCTTACATGTGACTCCAAATTGACTTCTGGTCCATAGTTTCTTATGGTTCTGTTGTAGATAAACCATAGCTGCTAGCTTAGCTGCTGCCATTGCTGACCAGTGTTTCTCAAAAAGGTATGAGTTCCAACTGTAAGATGATACCCACAAATGATCATCAACACACCTGTCCATGGAACCTTTTCTTAAAATTTTGAACAAGATGCCACATACACTCTCTATGCTCTGCATTAGGAAATACCTCACTCACACCGGGCATCACTGCTTGACCACAATCAGTACAGAAGGTCAGACCTGATGGACTCCCTATAACATCTCTCTGTCTCTCCATGAACCATATCCAATTCTCATTTGTTTCTGAATCTATGACTCCAACTGCAACTGGATACATCTAGTTGTGCCCATCTACTACACAGGCTACACACAGTTGACCTATAAACTTGCCCGTGAGAAATGTACTATCAACTGACAAGTATGGCATACAGCCTTGAAGAAACCCATCAATACATGGCTTCATGGCAAAGAACATTCTATTGAACCTAAACTTGTTATTAATGGTATGATGATCAATAACTACAAAGCTACCAGGACAAGATTTCTTAATTTGTAACTTGAACCTATACAGATTGTCAGAACTGGACCTCCAATCTCCAAATAATTGGCTGTGAGCTAGTTCCTTACCATTATATACTCTCTTGTAAGGTACAACCACCTTGAATTTATCCTTGATCCTCTTCTGTAGCTCCATAGCTGACACCCTAGGATCCTCAAATACCCAGTCCTTCACCTTTTCACAAACCCAAAACTTGGTTGCACACTTTACTTTACCACCTCTTCTTGTGCTCTGACACTCATGAGGATATGTGTTCTTCTTCACCTACAAATGTCACACCAATTATAAGTAAATCAACAAAAAAAGCAAGATGGCAAGAGTTACCTTCACTATTGTTTTGTCTGCACCTATAGATGCAAGAATCCTCCACCTACATCCATCAATTTTGGCACTGCAATAGACCCTATACCTCCCTGGATCACTCTTCTCTATGTTAAACTCAAACTCATTTCTAATTGCATGTGTAGCCAAAGCCAACTTAAAACAAGACATATATTTCATAGATGCTGCCTACTGTCATTGGTGGGTCATTTTTGTCATACACTATTTTAGGATTACTAAGTGAAACTTTATCTTTGACCATTTCATCTGCCTCATCCTCCTCATAGTCATCATCATCATCATCATCATCATCATCATCATCAGAATTAGATTCCCATTCAGAGTCAGAAACAGGTACATCCTCCTCAAATGCATCAGTACCCTTGGTCCGTGACTCTAATTCTATATACATGCCCTCCTCATCCATACCCACGTGCTCATTCTGTGGCTCAGGATTGTTTAGGTAGTTGTCATCATCAGTGGTTGTTGCCGTTTGAGAGGAAGCTTGTGTTTGAGTGGAAGCTTGTGTTTGGGTTGGTGCTGGTGTAGGCTCAGCTAGGTTATAGGCTTGCATAGAGGAGTTAGGCATTTCAGCTAAATCATGCCATAGTGGAATGACTGGTGTATCAGTACCCATAGGATGGTAAGCAAAGGTCAACAAGCAGGTCTTGACACTAGCATTTTTGGAAACACATAGCAACTAAATCATGGTCACTACTGACTTTGATGTTGGACTTGGTTTCACCACAGTAGTAGAACATGTCAACAATGTCACCATAACCACAAGGGTACTTATCCACAATGTCTTCGACCAAATCCTTGAAATTTGCGGTGTCAGCATCTACAACTGTGCTTATGCTAAACCAACGGCATCAAGAATTTGTCGCAACGATCCTTATTTCTAATCTGTAGCTTGTTTTGGGGTCCATCCTACATACGAACACCCATCAATTAAGGCAGATCTACAGCAACAAACTAAGCACCTACAATTAGGCTAAGTGCATGACAATGGAGGACAACAAGAGAAGAAGAAGACAACAGCTTACCCGTCTGAAAAGCCACGTCGGGCGCACCTCCGGCTCCACCATGGCGACTCCCTGGATCTCGCGGTCACCCTCAACCAAGGCCCCTGCTGCACGCGGCCTTGGATCTAGTGGGTCAACCTCTTGATCCCTACCCCATGAAACCCCCTCCTCACGTGTGCAGATTTGCTTGGTCATCGCCGCCTCTTCTCGTCGTCGCCTTGATTGGATCTCGCGGTCACCCTCAACCAAGGCCCCTGCTACACGCGGCCTTGGATCCAGTGGGTCAACCTCTTGATCCCTATCCTACGAGACCCTCTCCTCGCGTGTGCTTGGTCACCGCCGCCTCTTCTCGTCGCCGCCTTGGTTCCTTCGGCTAGGGTTTTGAGAGAGAGAGAGGAGCTCGAGAGAGAGACGAGAAATGAGGAAGAGATGGTTTCGTGGGACTTAAGTGGACACAGGGGCAAAACGGTCATCGTATCCCTCTGTTACCGGCCGTCATGCTCTGACTTCACGGAAGTGGCATACGAGATCAGAAAACTTTACGCGAGGAACTGAGGAGGTGTAGCCAAAATTTATGTGACAGAAAAGAAATTAGAAACTTTTATAATGGCTCGTAGGGAAAAGTCTCTAAACCCTCAACCCTAGCAGCGCCGCCCGTCATGTGGCGCCGCCTCCCCACCCGCCGCCTCGCCTCCGCCCTCCTCTCCTCCTCCCCACTCCAGCGCGCCGCCGCCACGCACGCTCCTCCTCTCGAGCGCCATCTCCCCACTACGGCCTCCGGTCTCGTTCCGCCGTCACGCTTGCCCCCGTGGCACCACGAGCCGCGGTGGTTCGCCTCCTCCGCCGCGGAGGCTGTGTCCTCGGAGGATGCCGAGGAGCTGCACCACGCGATAGAGGAGATCGTCCGGGCGCAGCCGAGTCAGAATCTGCCTCAACCTCAGTCGGCGGCAGAGGAGCGGCAGGCACCCGGGCAGAAGCACCGTGGCCGGCATAGGAGAAGTGGGCGCGGGCGGCATGTGGAAGTGATGGCGGCGGAGCACGGGATGACGTACCACAGGTACACCTCCCTTCGCCGGCGGCAGATCCGCGTCGAGACGGAGGCGTGGGAGCAGGCCGCCAAGGAGTACCGTGAGCTTCTCGCGGACATGTGCGAGCAGAAGCTCGCCCCCAACCTGCCCTACATCAAGTCGCTCTTTCTTGGTTGGTTCGAGCCGCTGCGGGACCAGATCGCCGCTGAGCAAGAGCTTGTGGCAGACCCTGGGTCCCGGGCCTCGCACGGCCCCTTTTTCAACATGCTCCCAGCGGACATGATGGCTGTCATCACCATGCACAAGCTCATGGGGTTGCTCATGACGGGCAGTGGGGACGGCAGTGTTCGAGTCATCCAGGCCGCGTGCCAGATTGGCGAGGCCATTGAGCACGAGGTGTGTGAATTGTTGCTTGGAGGGTGCTTCTTGACTCGGGGAATTGAGGCTTCTTGTTGTTACTTGTTAGTAATGTGCAGTCCATGAACATCGGTGGAGTTTACTATAACGAATTTGTAGACCAAATAACTCTAAACGGGGAGCTAATAAGATATCTGTTCTTCTCTCAGTGAACTATTTTTCTTTCATCATGGAAGTAATCTATGGTTAGGCATCATTGCAAAGCAAAAAAAAAAAAGAGTAATATTATTTTAGTCAAAGAATGTTTATATCTGCCATAGATGAACTTTGTCAATCATAATTGACAGACAATCCCTTATTAAATATAAAATTTAACTTCTTGGAGTAATTTAAGGGTAGGAACTATTATTTTTATATTGGTATGGCAGTAATTCAATGGTGCGTTTGGTAATCTGGCAATTTCATATTCTCTGTTTGAACCCAACCTGTTAAGTTTGTAGCAATTTTATTAATTTCATGTTCTCTGTTTGAACTCAGTCGTCTAAGTATGAATTTCTAACCAGTGCCCTATGTCTTTGAAGGTGCCATAAATATTATGTATTTCTCATATTTTTTACCTTGTTATTACATTTTATTTGGTTTGAATAAATTTATAGTTTGGTGTCAACTCTTTAACGCATAACCCAGTTCAGTGACAATATTTTGTGTCATGGTATCAGATGCTAATAAACCATGGCATATTGTTTTTTTCATCTTTCACTAGGTTCGAATAAACAGATTTCTGGAGAAGACAAGGAAAAAAAGCAACAAAGAAATGGAAAAGGAAGAAGAAGCTGCTGGTGACACAGACATTGCCAAAGAACAACAGCGTCTAAGAAAGAAAGTCACTGACCTAATGAAAAAGCAAAAGTTACGGCAAGTAAGGAAGATAGTGAAGAATCAAGATAATTCCAGGCCGTGGGGTCAAGATGCTCAAGCAAAAGTCTGAATCTTATGTTAGATATTTGACTTTGTGTTGTTTTCCGCCCAGCGCCTATTTCGACTTTTGACATTTCCTATTATCCTTTGCTGTTCTACAGGTCGGTAGTCGTTTGATTGAGCTCTTTATGGAAACAGCACATATACAACCACCTGCAAGCCAGTCATCAGATGGTCTGCCTGACATCCGTCCTGCTTTCAGACACGAAATGAGAACAATGGCAAAAGAACAACAGTAATAGTGTTACCTTTCCTTCCTTTACTACAAAATTGATTCTTGATGGTCCATCCATAGGTCATCTAAAAAATTTCTGCCGTTGGATTAACTCCCAGGTTTTATTAGCTGGGAAACGCTTTGATTAGACAACTATAGGGAAAAGCTGAAGGTTTATTTAATTGCATGTATACTTCCATGTGCTATTTATTAAACTATTTTGTCACTTTTTAGAAACTATATACATAGCATACATGTGCTGAAAGGCAATTAAAGATCATTATACATTAGGACATCCTGCAGCTAAATGCTGGCGATATGCTAATTTGAACTACTTCCCATGCAATTTCAGAGCTGTACTGACTATTTATTAAAATATTTTGTCACTTTTTAGAAACTATATACATAGCATACATGTGCTGAAAGGCAATTAAAGATCATTATACATTAGGACATCCTGCAGCTAAATGCTGGCGATATGCTAATTTGAACTACTTCGCATGCGATTTCAGAGCTGTACTGACAAATATATAGCCAGCTAAGTTGTAAAGATAACTAGCTTAATATTTTTTCCCCTAAATGTAGTTTGTTATTTTGCCTAACCTATATTATCATCTATTTTTAATTTAACAGGAAGAATAGTCGCAGATATGGTGTGATCAAGTGTGATCCACTGGTCCAGCAAGGCTTGGATAGAACAGTTAGTTGACCCTCTTACACAAATCTTGATTTATACTGGAATGCTTTTCTCCTAATTTTGCATTCCTTGGTTACCTGGGCATGTTCTCTTGAACAGGCAAAGCACATGGTCATTCCGTACATGCCTATGTTGATTCCCCCAATCTGTTGGACAGGGTCTGTATTTGTTGCCTATTTTCTTCATTGGTTGTCATATGATGCATCTTACAAATTGGACAGCACTTATGGTTTGGAACTTTGGCTTTTCTTCTGGTATTATTATTTACATAATGTAGCCACCTTTATATTAGTTCAGCGTCTGGTCCTTGTTTATACTAATAGATTCTGTTTGATCAGACTATTACTTTTATCACTTTGCATTTCTGGATAAGTATTGAAGTTATTCCTATATTTTTAGTAACATAATGCTTATAGTTTTTGCAATGTTAATCTGTCAACTAATTGTTTGGTTCCCCTAAAACTTTTTACAGATATGACAAGGGAGCACACCTCTTTTTACCATCATATGTAATGCGTACCCATGGTGCTAGACAACAGAGGGAGGCTGTTAAAAGGGCTCCAAGGGAACAGATGCAATCTGTTTTTGAGGTAGCTCTTTTTTTTTTGGTTTCTGACTTGTGCATATTCGATGAATAATCTTTTATAGCATACCTTCTTAAATTCTTTTATCTGTAACAACTATGGGATTTTGAGTCCACATCATGGGATGGTAGAGCTAGACTTGAGGGGGCTCTGAATTGTATTGCCCACCTCAAAGTAACAATTTGCGTGAACCATTTGGTACATTAAATTCAATAATTTATGCAAGAACATGTGTCTTACCGCCTGTGACCGGAAGGTCCCGGGTTCGAGTCACAGTCTTCTCTCATTGCACAGGCGAGGGTAAGGCTTGCCACTGACACCCTTCCCTAGACCCCGCACAGAGCGGGAGCTCTCTGCACTGGTACGCCCTTTATGCAAGAACATGTGTACCTCAAATTTCATTGCTTGATGTCCTGTTGGTTTCAGGCCTTGAATACTCTTGGGAGCACGAAGTGGAGAGTTAACAAAAGAGTTCTTAGCATTGTTGACAGAATATGGTCAAGTGGTGGCCGGCTTGCTGACTTGGTTGATCGTACTGATGTGAGTTGTCATTTGTTTTCTCATAAAATTGTTTTATGGCCTGATTTGATGGTGGTAAACTCTAGTATGGATCTAAACTGAACTGTTTCATATACTCAGGTTCCCTTACCGGAGAAGCCTGACACTGAAGATGAAACCTTGCTAAAGAACTGGAAGTGGCACTTGAAGTCAGTCAAGAAGGAGAACAGTGAAAGGCATTCTCAGAGATGTGATGTTGAACTCAAACTTGCTGTAAGAGTCTAAGGGGTCTTGCTATCCATTGTGGTGCCACAGTTTATTCGATCTTTTACTGTTTCATTTCATCTAATGCGTACATATTCATTACAGGTTGCTAGAAAAATGAAGGATGAAGAGGGATTTTACTATCCACACAACGTTGATTTTAGAGGTCGGGCTTATCCAATGCATCCTTACCTGAACCACTTGGGTTCAGATCTTTGTCGAGGGATTCTAGAGTTTGCTGAAGGTCGGCCACTTGGCAAGTCAGGCTTGCGTTGGCTGAAGATACACCTAGCAAATTTGTATGCTGGTGGTGTTGATAAGTTGTCATATGATGGCCGGATTGCATTTACTGAGAATCATTTGGAGGAAATATTTGATTCTGCTGATAGGCCTTTAGAAGGCAAACGATGGTGGCTTGGTGCTGAAGATCCATTCCAGTGCCTGGCAGTATGCATGAATCTCACTGAAGCTTTAAGAAGCTCATCTCCAGAAACAACAATCTCACATATTCCTGTGCACCAGGTATTTATATTCTGTTCGAGCAACATTTTCCTTCTCAATTTTCTGAAGAGCAAATATAGTTGGAGATAATTTTTTCCAGATGTAAAATATCACTGTAGGGACCCACTCAATATATGTTTTATCTTTGAAATGTTGATCCAGGAAATGTAACCCAATTTGAAATTTCCATTAACTTTTTTTAATATTTTAGGATGGCTCTTGTAATGGCCTGCAACACTATGCAGCACTTGGAAGGGATAAGGTTAGTTCATACCTGAATAGATTCAGTTGTTCTCGTTGATATTTTTTTTGTCATTGCTATGGGTAACTGGCTACCTAATTTTTCTTGTTAAGTGACCTTTTTTATTAAAATTTTCCTAGTTGGGAGCCATTGCTGTCAACTTAGTCGCTGGAGAAAAGCCTGCAGATGTTTACACTGGAATAGCAACCAGGTATGTATTTTGTGTCAATTATATTTTGAATTGTAAGTCTGTAACTTGTTCATATTAGTGCTTGATGTGCTTTGGGAACATGTAGCAGTCTATATTTTGCATGAGTCTATCCTCCCATATTCACCCATCTGTTCTGTGTGGTCTTTATGGGTGCTGGGAATCACTTACCGCAACATATCTCAATAATCATGTGACCACATCTGATTTCATAAAATGCTTTAGAAAAAGAAAGGACCAAATACAATTGAGGTGTAATTAATTTGTTTTAATTTCCCCATCAAAAGTTATTAGTGAGGATCAGCAAGGCACTAGATACCAGCTGCTTTTACTACTTTCTAGATATATCCAAATTATTCCTGATTGTGAGTCAATCTTGGCAATTCATGTGACCTTACGTGATATGTCCTACAAAGCATGATGTCTTGTTGTCATCTGGTGCCCAGGTGACCCACCTGGGGTTTCTTTCTGAAAATATCCTTTTAACCTTTAGAATTTGTGAACTATTATTATTGAAGTCTCGTCACGAAATATCCCACGGGTTCAAAATTGATATGTTATGTCTTTGTAAGACTGTTGTGATGCTTCTTTAGTCTTTGTTACCAGTGTTGTCTGTTACTAAGAGCTTGGACCCTAAACCCTAGCCCTAAATCATCATAAACCCTAAATCTAAATCCTTATTTGGGTATCTTTTTACTATTCATTTCTTCATCTTGATGCAACAATTGACTAGCTAAGTTATATTATTTTGTATTCATAATGATGAATCTGTTGTGCTCCAGGGTGGTCGAAATTATGAGGATGGATGCACAAAAAGATCCTTCTATAGATCCTTCTATAGATCCTGATGTAACTCGTGCTCGTCTGATAGTTGATCAGGTGTTGCTTTTTTATCAGCATTCATATAAACTTTTAGTTGTTACTACATATTGCCTTATAAGATAGATAAGTTGATGGTCGAAAGTTGAAAAAAATCGCATAAAAAAAGTAAGACATATATGGGCAGGCACTAAAGGTTGAAGCCTTGATGCATGATATCATTTACAGGTGTCTTCATGCTAAACCAGCTAGGACCCTTCGATTTTTTTATTTATTCTATGAATTTGCAATTGAATATTTTTGTTATTATTGCATGCTTGCTAAATTATTTCCTAAGGGACACCCTTTTAAATGTTTGAACAGTTAACAGACTGATTAACTATTGTTGCTGAAGAATGAGGATTACCATATTGTTCATAATGCGTTTTAGGAATCGATGCAAAACCCAGCTGATCTATTTATCTATTAGCAGCGTGGCACTTCTTTATTGGGAACCGTGGGAGTTTTCACTTGATGTAGAATCCTTCTGCCTAATTGGGTATTCTGTAATTAGATCTACATTAAGTTGTATACTGTAGAAAGTTTGTTAGCTCCATAGAGAATAATTGAAAGTTACGGGTTTTAGTGTTTACTTGTTAGTTTTATTTAATGGCTTATTTATCTAATGCAGGTGGATAGAAAATTGGTGAAGCAAACTGTGATGACATCTGTGTACGGTGTCACCTATGTCGGAGCACGTGAACAAATAAAAAGAAGACTAAAGGAGAGGGGGGTCATTCCTGATGAAGCGGAACTGTTTGGTGCATCATGCTATGCTGCTAAGGTGGAAGATCCTATCCAGTGAAGTTGTTTAGATTCTCTGTTCTATATGTCTAATCATCATTTTTTTTATCCTTGATAGGTTACTCTTACAGCACTTGGTGAGATGTTTCAAGCTGCCCGTGGTATCATGAACTGGCTTGGTGACTGTGCCAAGGTACCAGCCATAGTATCATATTTCTCTTGACATATTCATTACACTGTTCAGTATTGCATCCATTTTAGAACCATGTTTGGGCAGTTTCAGTGTGTCAAGGCATACAGATCTGACCTTTTGCAGTTAACTGCAGTTGTGGAAGGCTGTGAGAAATCTTTTGGGTTTCTTTTTTTTATTATTATAAACAATTTAGTACAGTATATGAAACCTAGATAAGTTTTCATTGACTAAATGTTTGCTGATTATTTGTGTTAACATGCTGTGTATTCTGATGATTTATTTGCCAAGAATACACCAGTGAAATGAGTGGCTTTAATATTAAAAGGGCGTACCCAGTGCAGAGAGCTCCCGCTGTGTGCGGGGTCTGGGGAATGGTGTCAGTGGCAAGTCTTACCCTCGCCTGTGCAATGCGAGGAGACCGCGACTCGAACCGGGGACCTTCCGGTCACAGGCGGTAAGACTCTACCGCTTGCATTAGGCCCGCCCTTCACCATAATTGGCTTTAATATTAACAGAGGCAAAATAAAAAACTATAAAGACCTCAACCTCCTGTGCACCATTATTGGCGTGAACTGTAGTTAGGCTTAAAAGACTTGAATGAATGAAAACGACCTGTCTGAGGATTTGTATTTCTCAAGGTGAATCATTCTCAATTAGCATTCAGCTCTGATGTCCGTTAGTGGTCTGCTTTGCAGGTCAACATATGTTCTCTTTGTAATGGAGTTTTCCTGATATACATGTGTGCCAACCTATTTTTGCATGACAGGTAATTGCTTGTGAAAATGAACCAGTGAGATGGACGACTCCTCTTGGGCTCCCAGTTGTGCAACCATATCGCAAACTTGGGAAGCATCTTGTAGGTGTTTCAGTAGAATTGTTTTATTCTTGATCTCCTGTTCTTTTGAGACTCTAGGGAGGAAATAGTCATGTTCTTGTTATTGACTTTGATATTGATGTTTGCCTTGTAGATTAAAACGTCACTGCAGGTTTTGACCCTTCAGCGGGAGACTGATAAGGTACACTGTTTTTTGCATTGGCTTGTTAAAATAAGTGGCCATTGGTTACTAGCTGCTGATTGAAATGTCCATTGTGATGGCATGGAGTTGCGGCTTGTCTAGTATCAGAAAGGTCTCACTGTTTAACTTATGGGTTCATCTTTGGAAATCTTCTGGTACACCTAGGTGGAAGTTCCAACCACAGGTGGAACATAAGAGCACCTGTTCTTGGCCACTAAATTTTGTGACCTCATCTCTCTTCTTTTGCTAGAGTTATGACCACACGGGGAGAGAGAATGGCATTTTGGAGTATCTCATCCTATTTCTTTTTTGAGTTACGCCCAGCTGCTTTAGTTGGCTCCTGATCTGTTGCCATTTTTAGTCTCATGGATGTGTTCCATTAATAGCTAATGGTAGGAGATCACTTTCTCTTTTCATAACAATGCTTTCTGTTTGGATACCTGGGAACTTAAGAGGCAAGGGACTAGTACTATGCATCATTGTATATTTCTCTTCTTTTACCTATAAAATGGGCTGCTAATCAAACGAGTAGCTGAGACCCGAGACGCTTATGAATCGTAGTGGTTTGGTCATTGAATTGTGGTGGTCTATTTGCTACCATGGTCACTGTACTTATGTTGGAGTATTACTTAATAATTAATCAATCAACCAGGTTATGGTGAAGCGGCAGAGGACAGCTTTCCCTCCAAACTTTGTGCATTCTCTTGATGGCTCTCATATGATGATGACTGCTGTTGCTTGCAAAAGGCAAGGTCTGAATTTTGCAGGTTAGTGCTTTCATTATTTTCAAGGATAACATTTTCTTGATAGGTTCTGGAGAGTTTTAGTAGGCCCTTTGTAAAACATGTGATGGTAGAAGTTTATTGTTGTATTTATGGCTCAAAAAAAGTGAGTTATTGTTGATATTTTTCCTAAATCCATGCAGGAGTTCATGATTCATATTGGACCCATGCATGTGATGTTGATACAATGAATAAAATACTTCGGGAAAGTTTGTGGAACTCTATGGTACACTATTTTGTGAAATGTATGTATCTCTTGTCCCAGCTGTTAGCAGAGATTGAACAATGGTCTATCCTTGTTTTACAATTGTTTGGTTGAAAATTGATAAATCTCATTTTTTTAACTAACATATTTTCGATGCAGTTGTTGGAGAGTTTCGAGAAATCTTTCCCTAAATTAAAGTTCCCACCGTTGCCGGAGAGGGGAGACTTCGATATGAAGAAGTCCTCGAGTCTCCGTATTTTTTAACTAGCACAACTATGGTAACAGTTGATAGTCTATACACGTTGCTGCCCGGACATATCTGAGTTCTGAGTGTAGAGCCACCAACTCGAATGATGAAGCTAAGTCTTTACTGGCTGATGTGCCACCACCAACTAGGCATCACCGCATCATACATGAACATAACCCCAAGAGTGGCTTTGCAGAAGTACACTGAAGATATTCTCACTGAGCTACTCTGAGCACTCACAAATGCATCGGCATTATTATCGCCTTGAAGATGCAGTGAATTTTGTGGATTTATGCAAACATCAAACAAGCTGAATAAAAGCAGGAACCATGCCAAAGTTCAGCGAGAGTGGGGGCTGTCAACATTTCAAAGGATCTGGGATCCCTGTACATGTAATTATGTAATTTTTTTCTTCTATTTTTTTTTTATTTTTCTTGATCTTAGACTGTCGAGAGAAATTCGGCTGACAGGTAGTATGTCGGCCGGTGCTGACGAAAGATTATTTCATACTTTGTAGTTGAATAATATAATTTAGTAATAAAGTGATATAGTGGTTTCCTTTTAGCTCTGCATAAAGTTGAAGCTTTTTTTTTCTTCATTGAGTAAAAAGAACTGAAAATATCTGAAGATGCAAATACTGATTTTCCATCTTTTTTTTTGGTTATATGCCAATTGCGAGTTCGCACTTCGTAGTTGGATGATGCATTCTTTAGTCAGTACAATTAGACATGTATTTCTTTTCATTGTGAAACGCCGCATCTAAACATCTCATTCAATCACTGTCGTGGTTTGCTGCTTGTTTGGTTTAGCGTTTTGCTCGTCAAAATGTCATCAACGATTTTTAAAAAACTCGTGACTACTATCCAGGCTTCAGCAATCGATATTATTATTACTCACTTAGAACTTGCACTAAAAATAAGGATAAAAAAATAACTGCACTAAAAATAATTACTGCTGTAGCATGAGGTTGTTTTATAGGTGCTCTCGCATAGTTCCTGTGCTAGCATCGCAGCAGACTGGAGCAACGTTGTCCTACATGCCGTGCCGTGCGATCGAGGACCAACGGCGGCGATCCTTTAAACACGTTGCAGACTACCACTCCCACGTCATCGTCCACACCTCGTCGTCTTCCTCCTGACTTGCTGTTCTTCTGCGTCGCGTCAGGTTACAGCGGGCAGCCAGGGCGCGCGGCCCCGAGAGAAGACGTGGCAGCGGAAGCGGCGGCGTGGAGGGATGATCTCGCAGTTCTTCGTGCTGTCGCAGCGCGGCGACCACATCGTCTTCCGCGACTGTAAGATCTGGATCCCGTCACGTCCCCCGCCGCCCGATCTGGGCGGAATTGTTTTTTTCTTATTCGCTGCGATCCTGAGCTGATTCGGTTGGAAGCTTTCTGCGGGCGTTTGTGGGGTTGGGTGCAGATCGCGGCGAGGTGCCCAAGGGCAGCGCGGAGATCTTCTTCCGGAAGGTGAAGTTCTGGAACGACGACGAGGCAGAGGAGGCGCCCCCAGTCTTCGTACGTTTCTGTTAGTTGCTCCCGCTCTCTTATTCAGACTGCAAATTTTGAGGAACA